>NW_005370153.1:614208-615779 GCF_000412655.1 Myotis brandtii
TTGAGGCCAGTCATCTTTGTGTCAGCTTCGGCTAGTGTGGGTTTATTGTTAAATGAAATACCAAAGCACACTAGGGTGGAAACAGGATTTAAACATATAACTGCATTCTCTAATATTGGGGAACTTGGGGAACTCCTCTCAGGCTTTTAGTTAGCCTTTTTTTAAAAAAAATCTACTTCCCCTTTGAGATCACCTGTCTAGAATCAAATTACTTAAAGCAGTTGTACTGTACAGTGTTGGGTGCATATAGGTGATGAGAAGCGGAGCTCTTACGCTCCAGATCACCCAGTTTCATTAGAGGTGCCATCAACATTACAAAGAATCGAAACAAATGCCATGCCTTTAACACTCTGTCCCCCAAGACTTCAGTTTCTTCCCTTCCACGCAAATCCCTGGAAACCAGATCCTGATACTGATTGGCTATTACAGCTGCCTGTCCTCACAATTACATTTCTTCTTTGCCAACCTCTGTATATGGGCTAATTCACATATATGTCTATGGATTATATACAACACACATACACCCTAGCGATAGCAAGCTGACATTTATAGCTCTCTCAAACATTACATTAAAGCTCTCTCCTTGCTTACATTGTTACATCCTCTCTCCGGGTTCTAGTGCTGCTATTTTAGTTTGCTGAGTGACAAAAAAAAAAAAACATACCCTGGAGTTTTAGGAGGCACAGTTTTACATTTCTTTTTTGAAATATTCCTACACTCGGCTTGCTTACTTTATGGCAAAAAAAAAAAAAAATCAGAAATCAGATCTCTGTTTTTTGGGTTTTTTTCCTCCACTTCTGCATCTCTAAGATAAACTTAAGCTTGTGAAAAACAGCTGCCTCTCACTTCCTTAACTTCCAGGCTAATGATTTTTGTTGGTTAATAGATTAAATGTGGTTTCAGAGTAGGAATAAGACGTTTTCTTCTGACGCAGGACACAGTCTGGGATTACTTCATGACTTAGGAGTGGCTTTGCTGCGTGTTAGATTTCTTCTCAGTCTTTTTAGCCTCTTAACCTAAGGTTGTTTACTTTGAAAGTACATAGTGGATTTCCTTCTTATTCCTCCATAGGTTTCCTACTGACTAACATGTAAAATGCCAACACCCCTTCCCCCCACTTGTATAGGTTTTTGTATTTAATGACAGCATAACTTTTTCTACGAGTTTGATATTTAAATTCATTAATGACAAAAATAATGTGTGAAGAAATTATTTTTTGTAATGGCTAAATATACCATTACTTCTGTAAGCACTTAGAACTGAAAGCAGTTCAAAACATTTTCTCTGTTTAAAAAATCTCAGATGCTGTGAATTGGTGCTTAAGTGAAACTAAGAATTATTATTCTGAACTTTATTGCCATTATGTTAAGTGGGTCTGTTCAGTCAACAAAAAAATAGCCTTAGGGAATACAAGTTAAAACTTAATTCTGCATGGTATAAAAAGCTTGCATATTTGTAAAATTATTATTATTTTTAATATATTTTTGTATTGATTTCAGTGAGGAAGGGAGAGGGAGAGAGAGATAGAAACATCAATGTTGAGAGAGAATCATTGATCGGCTGCCTCCTGC
>NW_005370153.1:620363-637276 GCF_000412655.1 Myotis brandtii
AAATTATTTTTTGTAATGGCTAAATATACCATTACTTCTGTAAGCACTTAGAAATTGAAGCAGTTCAAAACATTTTCTCTGTTTAAAAAATCTCAGATGCTGTGAATTGGTGCTTAAGTGAAACTAAGAATTATTATTCTGAACTTTATTGCCATT
The DNA here is from genome assembly GCF_000412655.1 of Myotis brandtii. Classification (NCBI taxonomy): domain Eukaryota; kingdom Metazoa; phylum Chordata; class Mammalia; order Chiroptera; family Vespertilionidae; genus Myotis; species Myotis brandtii. The sequence continues at coordinate 620,520 of NW_005370153.1, forward strand.
ATGTTAAGTGGGTCTGTTCAGTCAACAAAAAAATAGCCTTAGGGAATACAAGTTAAAACTTAATTCTGCATGGTATAAAAAGCTTGCATATTTGTAAAATTATTATTATTTTTAATATATTTTTGTATTGATTTCAGTGAGGAAGGGAGAGGGAGAGAGAGATAGAAACATCAATGTTGAGAGAGAATCATTGATCGGCTGCCTCCTGCATGCTCTCACTGGGGATGAGCCTGAAACCCAGGCATGTGTCCTTGACCAGAATCAAACCCGGGACCTTTCAGTCCACAGGCCAACACTCTATGCACTGAGCCAAACCAGCTAGGGCTATAAAATTATTTTGATATTCTTTATTGCTCTGTCCATAGGAGGCAGATAATTTCCTACGAAAGCACAATACAGATCTATTCCCTGGTGCCCGCAGTATTTTAAGTAGAAGTCACATGTCTAGTAATAAACAGAAACCACATGAAGAGCAGATTACACAGGACTTACCTGTAGGACTCCCTGTGACCCAGGCCTAGCTAACCTGAGTAATTATCCCAGCTCATTCTCCCAGCCTCCTCCTCAGACCCCAGATTTAGCCCAAGAAACTCTGAAAGGCAAGCAGTTCATCCAGGTTAAGGGCCTCACACATCACTTGGGCTTGGAGTTGGTCCAGTGGAGAAAGGCGTCTTGTTAAGAACTGAAGTCTGAGTCTAAGGAACACGTGCAGATTTGAAAAACTTTTCCAATTTTATTTTTCAGTTGCTGCCCACTCCTCCCTCCTCCCACCACACCTTGTTCCCTTACCTAGCTTAATTTTTCCCACAGCTCTTATCACCTGACATATTTAGACATTTGTTACATGTTTTCATTCCCTGACTTTTTCTACTTAGAATGTAAGTTGCGGGAAGGTAAGATATTTTTGGTGGTTTTTCTTTTTTGTTTGTTGAAGCATATAGCAAGAGCCTACAACACATACTGGACTTGATAAATATTTATTTAATTAGGGATTTTGGTGGCACCAAAAAGCATCAGTTAGCCATACAAGGGTACTCTAGGTCTCTTCATCCATGAAGCCTTCAGAGAGAATAATAAAGCAAGAGATAAGCTAACCCACAAAACCGGAAGCCATAAAATGGTATATTAAAATTACATATTCAAGTAAAGCCAGGATAGCAAACGTTCATCTCTGAAGTTATGTTATAAGGCAGCGGTTCTCAACCTGTGGGTCACGACCCCTTTGATGCTCGAACGACCCTTTCACAGGGGTTGCCTAAGATCATCCTGCATATCAGATATTTACATTACGATTCATAACAGTAGCAACATTACAGTTATGAAGTAGCAACGAAAATAATTTTATGGTTGGGTCACAACATGAGGAACTGTATTTAAAGGGCCAGAAGGTCAAGAACCACTGTTATAAGGGGAAGTGGGTCATGGCATGGACATAGTGGATGTTCACACAGAGTGTTTTCATTGGATTAGGCTGGCAGACCTGACTTCCTCTGTATCTGGAGATACACATCCCCTGTTCACCATACTGCCCACTTCATTTCCTCACAGCCTACACATGTCTGAGTGCCCCATAACACTTTGGCAACGTGTTCCTCAGAAGTGTTTTCTAGTTTCATGTTTTGTATATGCCTCCCTCCCTTTTGCCTCTAGGATAATGTGGTCTGTTTCATCCTTATTACGTCGGTCACAGAGAGATCAGGGAAGAGAAGATGAAACAGAACTGTTTTATTTTCTGTAGTTCCATTATCACGTCTTCCTGGGAATTGCTTTGAGACAGTTACCTAAATTAGGTTAATTTAATGGTCCATAGAATTAATTCTTGGCTGTCTTCTGTATCATTAATGATTCAGACTGGCTGTGTGTGGCTTTTTTTTTTTCCTTTCTCATCCTTTTGGCAATTCTATCTGTAGAATTGTTTTATTTATGTGTATGGATTCATAACAGAAGTGACATCTTTTGGAAGTGGCAATTCTGCAGGATAAAACATCCCCTGCACAGATGGGCGTATTGTTCTGAGGGGCGGAATGCGGTTTCACAAGTTGGATGTTTTAGGAGAGCCTGTTTACAGCAAATTGTAACAGAGGTGACAGAAATAGTGTCAAGCAGATGCTTCCTTCCTTCTCTCTTGCACTTTGGCTCTTAAACACATCACAGAGACACAGAGAGATGCAGTGCAAACAGTCCCATGCCCAACTATGAACCAAGGCCGTCAGGATTTCTAGATTTCTCTTGTGGGATACAATTCTCCTATTTCATACATTTTAAGTGACCCTCCAAAATTTTTATCATTGAAGTAAGAAGTCTTTAGAGTCATGGTGGTAAGTTAATTGATATGGTTATAAATTTAATTTGTCTCAGCTTCTGGTTATTTTATTTCCGTTCTAATGAGTTTCAGTATTACTAACATAGTAAATTTGATTATTAAAAATACATAATTTTTTGTTTTATTTTTCTTAAACAGGATTTAGTATTTTACCCCAACTTCCTTGAGTATTAGAGCAGCTGTGACAGATAATAGCTGTTCTCCATTAATTCTCTTAGTCAGTTTTTAGTTAAGTCCTTATTTTTTATTCACATGTTGCTATGCATTTCAGTGTGAAAAAAAATGAGAAAAGGCTTGGTTGAGGAAGGAAAGTGGTCCTGAATTTGATCTTTATTTTTTCGTGATCGGTTTTCCATATATTTTTATGAAAAAACAAAGCAATATGCATTTGTATTTATAAACATGACACTTCTGTTACAGCAGAGCTGAAAGGAAAAACAGTTATTTTAAGATGGTTTGTTTCTTTGAGAGCTTGGTCTTAAGGTTCATATCACAATTCTGTGAAAAGTATTATGACTTTAATCATGTATTGAGTGATCAAATAAGTGATATAGAGGGTGTTTTGGTGAAGATTTTGGTAGCTGTATAGCATTAATGCTACTAATCTTGCATATACAAATACAGCATGAGATCAGTACGGAAATGAATGTGCATATATGAAAATGCCATTGAGTATATTTTATAAATTAAAATTTGGGAATTTAGGGAACTTCATGATTCAAGTTTGATGGGAAAAAACTGTGGCAAATAATTGTATTTTGTGTGTACATCCAGCAAGAATCTTTTAAGATTGGCAGCCTTTTATAAAAGTACTAGAGGCCTGGTGCACGAAATTTGTGCACTGGGGGGGGGGTGTCTCTCAGCCCAGCCTGCACCCTCTCTAATCTGGGACCCCTCAGGGTATGTCTGACTGCTGGTTTAGGCCCACAAGGATCGGGCCTAAACCGGCAGTCGGACATCCCTCTCACAACTGCTTGCCTGCCTGCCAGCCTGATCACCCCCTAACCACTCCCCTGCCAGCCTGATTGACACCTAACTGCTCCCCTGCTGGACTGACCGCCCCCAACTGTCCTCTCCTGCCGGCCTGGTCACCCCAGCTGTCCTCCCCTGCTGGCCTGATCACCCCAACTTCCCTCCCCTGCTGGCCCGGTTGCCCCCAACTGCCCTCCCTCTCTTGCAGGCCATCTTGTGCCCACATGGGGGTGGCCATCTTGGGCAAGGGCATGACTGTCAATTTGCATATTACCTCTTTATAATATAGGATAGAAAACATACTTGAAAAACAGTTTCCCTTTCCCTCAGGAATTATAGCTCCATAATGTAGTATCCGTGTCTGCACCCTTTCCCAGTGCACTGCATTAAACTAGTGTATGCCTTTAATGGGTGGAAACTACCTTTTCCTTTGCAAGTTGGTATTAAGATGTTTAGTGGTGTTATATTTTTCATTATTTTGATAATGTTATAAAATGGCCATAAAGAAAATTCTTTTGTAAATACTTTGTATAATAGTTAAAATTAAATAGTTTAATTTTCTTTAGAAAATTCTTTCATAATGTCATCTGAAATGAGTGAGAATAGAAAATTTCTGATGCTGTCACATATTGACATCAGTGAATTGGTCTGATGGTGACAGTGTCTGCCAGCAATACATATTATAACACTTCCTGTGGAACTCAGTGTATACTCCTTTTATCAAATGCACTGACTTTTCATTTGTAATTTTGTTTTACTGTATAAAGAGTTGCTGTAATTGTTTAAGGATCTGAGTTTAAATCTCACTTGATTCACTGGGAGTTATATTTAGAGACTTAACCTTATTACTTTAATTGTTGTCAGGCAATACCTCTTCAGATGCTCAGAATGATTTTTTTACCATCCCTAACATGAATAGAGGGATAGTAAGTAGAGGGATACTTGGGAAGACAAAATTCCATTTATGTTACGAGAAAATTTTTTCAATTGGTCTATCTAGTTGTTTATGCCGCGGTCTCTATCAATAGCTAAACATTGTCAACTTGACATATCATTTAACATTTTTCTTACCCTTAGATTGTCATAATGGAAGTGCAAGGTTTGAAGTCAGTCGCTCCCAATCGAATTGTTTACTGCACAATGGAAGTAGAAGGAGGAGAGAAACTGCAGACAGACCAGGCGGAAGCCTCAAGGCCACAGTAAGCCAGCTAAAAACCATGTGTTTTTCTTTTCCTCCCAAAGGAACAGGCTTTTACCGGTATTTGCAAAGTTGTATGGTTTGACACTCTGAAAGGTTTACTTGGCTAGCTTTGTCTCAACTATATTAGAGTCAGTGTGTGCCTTTCTGGATAATAATGTTACAATTAGAACTGTAGCAGAATCCTCTGTAGTACAAACAGAAAATCCAACATGCAAATGTGAAGGTATAGTAGCAATAAAAGTCATTTATATAGCATGTGCTGTCATATGTTATTTCAAAGAGAGTACTTCATCCTGTTTCAGTTTTCAGAATTATAATCCAACTAGAGGCCAGATGCACGAAATTCATGCACTCGGGGGGAGGGGCACCCTCTCACAGTCCGGGAGCCCTTGGGGGACGTCGGAATGACGGCTTAGGCCCGCTCCCTGTGGGCATTCGAACATCCTTAGTGCGGCCATGGAGGCAGGAAAGGCTCCCGCCACCGCTGCTGTGCTCACCAGCCGTGAGCCCAGCTCAGGGCTTCTGGCTGAGCGGCGCTCCCCCTGTGGGAGCACACCGACCACTAGGGGGCAGCTCCTGCGTTGAGTGTCTGCCCCCTGGGGTCAGTGCGCATCATAGCGACCAGTCATTCTGCCGTTCCGACCACTAGGTGGCAGCTCCTGCGTTGAGTGTCTGCCCCCTGGGGTCAGTGCGCATCATAGCGACCAGTCATTCTGCCGTTCAGTCGATTGCATATTAGCCTTTTATTATATAGGATAGCACTTCCGTTTCTGTATATAAGAGCTCTGTGGTGAAGTCGAGGGAGCTACCACGATTGTGCACAACGATTTGGAATGCTTTAGGGGTAGGCTTGAGTTAGAGAACCTGTTAGTAACTACTGTGCAGTAATCAGAGGAAAAGCTGTTCTTTGCTGGCTGTCTTATGTTTCAAATTCTGGGAATGAGTTTAATTAAGTTTGGAAGATGTTCAGTTTAGCTGATTTCAATATGGGAAACTTCAGTCGCTGATAGAAATAACGAGACTGGCCTGAGGAATTCAATTGAAACTTGCTTGGCCTTCATTTGTACACTAACTAACTTTCGAAATAACTTCTCTTTCTTCCACTTGAACTTTATTCAAATTTTCTTACAGGATTTAGGAATGTACCTTTTTACAGAATCGATATATGTGGCCTGTTCATTCTGTTGAGGTTCTGGGTAGACACTGGTTATACCCCGAAGAGGAAGGTGAACAAGAAACTCATTTTCTTTAGGACAGGCACAGTCTAAGGGGTGGATACAGAGGGTTAAATGGAACAGGAAGATGTGCACAGAATCTTAAGGGATTGAGCAGAAGGAAGTTGGAACTTCTCACCTGGCCATACACACCCCTGCAAGTCTGTCCCTGACCAGTGTCATTAGCTCTGGGACCTCACCTTGTCCCTTTCTTCCCTGGTCCGCTATTACTCAGCCACCCTGGACTTCATGCAGTTCCTCAGATGTGTCCACCTATTTTCATCATTGCACCTGCTTTGCCCTCTGGCTGGAGTCATCTTTCCTTTTATCTTTTCTGGCTGGATCCTTGGTAGCGAGAATCTTAACTTACACACCACTTCCTGAGAACAGCCCTTCCCTTTGGTTCATCCAACAGGAAAGCAGGTATTTTCTGGCTCATCACTTTTAAATGTTTACACAAATGTGTGTCCTGGCTGTTTATTTTGCATTGTTGTTTTCACTTGAGAAAAGGGGGTCTTGTCCTATTTGCTTCTATAGCCTAGTGCCTGTTGGCACACATTCAGAATTTGTTAATTCAACTGCTTGAACTTACCTGAATGGTTATCCATAGTAAATATTTAACAGTGTGGTGTTGACTCCTGCGCCATATAGAGTTGATTTACAGTGTGACAGTGAAGTGAAAGGAATGGGGATCAACGCTTCGTTAAGAGGCAAACACCTCCCAAGAGGAGGCTGTGAGAGAGTACATATGGAGTCAGGGAGAGGTTTGGGGTATGTTTGTTTTAAAGGTTGGCTATTTTAGTATTGCAATGTATATTAGCTATTCACAGAGCAGTGCAACCACAGTCCATTTTGAAACATCTTTGCCACGTTAAAAAGAAACTCTGTACCCTTTACTTTTCAACCTCAAGTCACCTCAGCCCTAAACAACTATTCATTGACTTTCTGTTTCTATAGATTTGCCTATTCTGGACATTTTCACATAAACAGAGTCATATGATACATGGTCTTTTTGTGATTGGCCTCTTTCACTTAGTATAATGTTTCCAAGATGTATCCATCTGGTAGAATATGTCAGGAGTTCATTTCTTTTCATGGCTGAATAATATTGCATCATATCTATACACCACATTTTGTTGATACATGCATCTAGGCCAGCAATTTTCAACCTTTTTCATCTCATGGCACACATAAACTAATTACTAAAATTGCACAGCACATCAAAACATATATTTTTTTGCCAATCTGACAAAAAATAGGGATAATTTTGATTCATTCATACCAGATGGCTATTGTATCTGGCTGTTGTCATTTTTTTACTTTGACAGTCTAAGGGAAAAGAGGTCAGTGCCCCTGACCAGTCAGGCATTGCATGGTTTAAAAATTCTTTCCGCACACCTGCTGAAAATCTCTGATCTAGGCTAATGATACTTGGATAGTTTCCACCTTTTGACTACTGTGAATAACGCTGCAAATTAAACTGAGTGTACGAATATCTGTTTTAGTACTTGTTTTTAATTCTTTTCAGTGTAAAGCGAGCAGTAGAATTGCTGAATCATATATAATTCTACATTTATTTATTTATTTATTTATTTTGGAGGAGGTTTTCTTTATTATTTTTTATTGATTGAGATATTACATATGTGTCCTTATCCCCCCATTGGCCCACCCCCCACACTCATGCCCTTATCCCCTGGTGTTTGTGTCCGTTGGTTAGGCTTATATGCATGCATACAAGTCCTTTGGTTGATCTCTCCCCTTACCCCCACCCTCCACTACCTTCCCTCTGAGGGTTGACGGTCTGATCCATGCTTCTTTGTCTCTGGATCTGTTGGTTTTTTTTTAAAATCAGTTTATGTTGTTCATTATATTCCAAAAATGAGTGAGATCATGTGATATTTATCTTTCTCTGACTGGCTTATTTCACTTAGGCTGTTTCCAAATATTAGCTATGGTAAATTGTGCTGCTATGAACATAGGGGTGCATATATCCCTGATTGGTGTTTCTAGTTTCTTATTTATTAAAGTATCCACCAAAATGCTTTTCCTAATGACTACACCTTATTTTCCCACCAGGGTTATATATATGAGAATCAAATTTCTTCACATTCTCAACAGTGCTTGTTATTTGAATTAAAAAATACAGATAGCTAGCCCAAGTGCCCATCAGTAGACGAGTGGATAAAAAGCTGTGGTACATTTACATCATGGAATACGATGAAGCTGTTAAAAAGAGGGATCTTTTACCCTTTGAAACAGCATGGAGGGACCTGGAGAGCATTATGCTAAGTGAAATAAGCCATTCAGAGAAAGACAAGTATCACATGATCTTGCTCATATGTGGAATCTAAAGAACAAAATAAACTGATGAACAAAATAGATGCAGAGACATGAAAACATGGAACATACTAATAAATCTCAGAGGGAAGGTGGGGGTGGGTTTAAAACGCTAACTCTATGGGGCGGGAGGGCTAGAAGAGGTCAGTGGGGAAAAAAGGGTGCAACTGTATAACTTTCAACAAAGATAAATATAAATATATATATATATATATGGCTATAGAGATGGACATATGGAGATTAGATATAGATTAGATATATAGATGATTCAGATATAATCTTCATCCTAGTAAGCGTGAAGTGGTACCTTGTTGTGGCTTTGATTTGCATTTCCATAATGACTAATGATGTTGAACATATTTCCACATATTGTATTAGCCATTTGTATATCTTCTTTAGAGATATGTCTATTCAAGTGTTTTGCCCATTTTTAAATTGAGTTATCTTTTGGTTGTTAATTATAAGAGCTGTTTATATAACTCTAGATCAGCAATTTTCAACTGGAGTGCCACAAGAATTTTTAAAACATACAATGCCTGACTATTTAGTCAGGGGCACTGGCCTCTTTTCCGTTAGATTGTCAAAGAAAAAATTGACAACAACAAAAAGAAAGGGAAAAAAAAAAGGTCATAATAATAGAGTCGCATCTTATTGGTTATGTAGCATAATAAGATTGCACCTGATATCGTTAATTCTTGGTACTAGAATTCCTTACATACATTTTTTAAAAGTCACTTTGGCCCTGGCCGTGTAGCTCAGTTGGTTAGAGCATTGTCGTAATACACCAAGGTTGTGGGTTCAATGCACAATCAGGACGTATACAAGAATCAACCAATGAATGCGTTAGTAAGCGGAACACAAATTGATCTCTCTCTTATTCCTCTCTGTAAACTCAATCAATCAATAAAAAAAAATTTAGAAGTAACTTTGCAGCAAAAGAGTAGGTAATTATTATTTATTTTGTAAATTAATCAAAATTATACTTATTTTTGGTGTGCTGCATAATTTTAGTAATTAGCTTATGTGTGCCACGAGATGAAAAAGGTTGAAAATTGCTATTCAAGATACTTGACCTTTATCACATATATTATTTTCAAGTGTTTTATTTTATTCAGAGGATCTTTTATCTTCTTTTTTTTATATATATTTTATTGATTTTTTACAGAGAGGAAGGGAGAGAGATAGAGAGCTAGAAACATCGATCAGCTGCCTCCTGCACATCTCCCACTGGGGATGTGCCCGCAACCCAGGTACATGCCCCTGACCGGAATCGAACCCGGGACCCTTCAGTCCGCAGGCCGACGCTCTATCCGCTGAGCCAAACCGGTTTCAGCTTTTATCTTCTTAATATATTGTCTTCTGAAGCATAAAGTTTTAAAATTTTGATTAAGTCCAATTTATTTATTTTTTCTGTGTTGCTTGTGCTTTTGTATCATATCTAAAAATCCAGTGCCAAATCCAACGTCACAAAGATTTATCCCTATGTTTTCTCCGAAGACTTCCATAGTTTTATTCCTTACATTTAGGTCATTGATCTATTCTAAGTTAATTTTTGCACATGATCTGATGTAAGGGTCCACCTTCCCCCTTTTGTGTGTGACAATCAGTTATCCCAACACCATTTATTGAAGAAACTACTCCTTCCCCATTAAATTTTCTTGATATCCTTTTGAAATCATAGATACATATGTTTATTTCTGCACTCTCAATTATATTCCATTGATACATATATATCTTTATTCTTGTATCACATTATCTTGATTACCAGTTTTAAATCAGGAATCTGCATCTACCAACTATGTTCTCCTTTTTAACAGTTATCTTGGTTCAAGTATAAGTCTCTTTAAAAAATTCTTTTTGTATTTTTCAATTATAGTTGACATATAATATTATATTAGTTTCAGAGGTACAGCCCAGTGGTTAGACATTATATAACTTGCTAAATGATCATCCCGATAAATCTAGGAGCCATCTGACACCATACATAGTTATTAGAATATTATTGACCATGTTTCCTATGTTTACCTCCCCATAACTATTCTGTAACTACCAATTTGTATTTCTTAATCCCTTTATTTTTTTCATCCATCCTTCCAACTACCCTTCCATCTAGAAACTGAAAAAGGTTTTCTTTACCTACGAGTGTGTTTTTCTTCTGCTTGTTCATTTGTTTTTTGGTTTTTGTTTTGTTTGTTTTTTTATTCAAGTTTTGGTAGATATGTATTTATTGCCATTTGATTATTTACATTTTTTTATCCTTTTTTTCCTTCTTTTTTAAAAGACCCTTCAACATTTTGTATAATTCTGGTTTGTGGTGATGAACTGCTTTAGCTTTTTCATGTCTGGAAAGCTCTTTACCTGTCCTTTGATTCTAAATGATAGCTTTGCTGGGTAGAGTAATCTTGGTCATAGGTCCTTGCTTTTCATCACTCTGAATAATTTTTGCCACTCCTTTCTGGCCTTCAAAGTTTCTGTTGAGAAATCAGCTGACATTCATATGGGCACTCCCTTGTAGGTCTTTAACCTTTTGCATTTTAATTATACTGTGTCTTGGTGTGGGCTTCTTTGGGTTCATCTTGTTTAGGACTCTGTGCTTCCTGGATTTGTATGGCTATTTCCTTCACCAGGTGAGGGAAGTTTTCTGTCATTCTTTTTTTCAAATAGGTTTTCTATTTCTTGCTCTCTTTCTTCTCCTTCTGGCATCTCCATGATGCAAATGTTGATAGGCTTGAAGTTGTCCCAGAGGCTTCTTACACTAGCCTCGTATTTTTTTCCTGTTCTCATCTTTGGATGTTTTTTGCTTCTTTATATTCCAAATTGCTGATTTGAATCTCAGCTTCATCTTCTCTACCATTGATTCCCTGTAGTTTATTCTTCATTGCAGTTAGTGTATCCTTCATTTCTGACTAGTTCTTTTTTTATGGTTTCCATGTCCTTTGTTATGCTGTTAAAGTTCTCACTGAGTTTATCTTCTATTCCCCTAAGTTAATTGAGCATCCTTATAACCAGTGTTTTGAACTCTGCATCTAGTAGATTGCTTATTTCCATTTTGTTCAGTTCTTTCTGGGGTTTTATTCTGTTCTTTCATTTTTGACATTTTTCTTTGTCTCCTGATTTTGGCAGCCTCTCTGTGTTTGTTTTTATGTATTCGGTAGAGCTGCTATGTCTCCCAGGCTTGGTTGAGTGGTCTAAGGTAGTAGATTTCCTGTAGGGTCCAGGGGCATAGCCTCCCCATTCACCTGAACTGGGTACTCCAGGTGCATCCTCCCCCTCCTCAGCCCCTGCTGGTTTTCACGGCCAAAAATTATGGCACTGGAACCCTGGCAGGGAGGCCTGGTGTGGGCCTGGGACGTCTCGCTTCTCATGTGGGACTTCTGCAGCCTGGACATCCCTTCTATTTCTGTCCACCACATGTGGGTGTGGGACCAGCCGGTTCTGCATCTCCGGCCTTCCTTCCCGTCTCGAGGTGGCTTCTTTTTTATATCCTTAGTTGTAGGATTCCCCTTCGGCTAGATTTCAGGCAGTTCCGGGTGACACTTGTTCTGTAATTTCTACGTGGTTGTGGGCGGATTCACATAACGAAGTTACCTACACCACCATCTTGACCAAAAGCCAAGAATAATTCTCTCTGGCTTCATGCTTTGCCCTTCAGGCGTATTAAAGTGGTTTTCCCACTTATGTGACTCTGTTGAGCGGGTGGTTGTGCCCTGATAGCTCTGCCAGGTGAGAGTTGTGCCCTGCAGCTCTGAGTAGCTGCCATCTGGCTTGTTGGAGCCAAGGTGTTATCCCCAAACACGTGACTTTGCTGGGCAGAGCTCCTTCCCTTTGAAACCAAGGTGGAGACAGCCCTAGCCCCGTGTACTGTGGGCCTGTGCTGGGAGTGCGGCTTCGATGGTGTCTGAATCACTTTCAGGGTCATTCTTTGCCTGTCTTGAATAATTATGTTCACGATGGATCTGTGGTGCAGTCTTGTAGATTCCAAGTGTGACAGTCTTCTCTCATTTCTTCTTCTCTCTCTTTTCTTCACTTCCCACTGGGATGGTTGATTTGGTCTGTGGTTCATACTCATACTAATCTTCTTAGCAAAAGGTTGGTTTGCCACACCCTAAATGTTCTCTTTGGAACACACTTTCTAGTTTTTTATAATGTGGACAGGCTAAGAAACTTCAAAATCTTTATAATCTGAGTTCTTTTGCTTAACAGTTCTGTCTTTCATCATGTCTCTCTTCTTGCGTTTTACTGTCAGCACGCAGGCAGAATCAAGCCACTCCTTCAACATTTAACTTAGGAATTTCCTCAGCTACATCTCCAGCTTCATGCTGGCAAGTGCAGCCTTTCACAAAACACTAGAATACAAATACAATTCAGCCAGGATTTTTACCAGTTGATACCAAGAATCACTTTTCTTTCCATTTTCAATAACACATTTCTCCTTTCTGCCTGAGAGAGACCTCATCAAAATGACTTTTACTGTTCACATTTCTGCCAACATTCTATACATGATTATTTACGTTTTCTCTAAGAAGATGGGAGGTTTCTCTAGAGCTTTTTTTTTTTTTTTTTCCGCCTCAGCCTTCACCAGAATTGTCTTTGAAAGTCTCTTTATTGCAATATTGGCTTTTTTTTGCAAGCACCTCAAAATGCTTCCAGCCTATGCCCAACCCAGTTCCAAAGCCACTGCCACAGTTTTAGGTGTGTGTTACAGCAGCAGCTCACTTCTCAGTTCTGTCTGCTACAATAAAAATGGCATAGACTGTACTGATTAAACAATGAATATTTATTTCTTATAGTTCTGGAGGCTGGAGGTCTGAGATCAGGGTCCAGCTTCTTCAGTTTCTTTCTTTTTTTTAATACATTTAAAAAATTATTTTTATTGATTTCAGAGGGAGAGGGAGAGAGAGATAGAAACACCAACGATGAGAAAGAATCATTGATCACTGCCTCCTGCACGCCTCACACTGGCGATCAAGTCCTCAACCCAGGCAAGTGCCCTGACCAGGATTCGCACCTTGACCTCCTGGTTCATATGCCGACGCTCAACTACTGAGTCACACTGGCTGGGTGCATCTTCAGGTTCTTGATGAGGGCGCTCTCCCGGATTTTCAGGCGGCTGCCTTCTTGCTGTGTCCTCACAGTGTGTAGAAACAGAGCTGTCTTTTCATTCCTTACCAGGACACCAATCCCACCATGGGGGCTTTACACCCAGGACCTCATCCAAACTTAATTACTCCAAATAGCATCACACTGAAGACTAGAGACTCAACACATGAATTGGGGGGAGAGAGGGCCACAAACACATGCCCTAAGAGTCTCAATGTCATGGTATTTTCTACAGAATCTGTTCAGAAAGTTTTATTGAGATACAGTTGATGTAGCATAAAATTCTTCCGTTGCAGTTCCGGTGAGTTTTAGTACATGTGCCTCTATCGTTACAGTTCAGTTGTGAAACATATCACTTCGCAGCTCCCTCATGCCCCTCTGCGTCTGTTCCTACTCCCCCTCCCGGTTCCAGGGAACACTCGTGCTTTCGCACCCTGTAATTGTATTTTTCCTGGACATTTTATGTAAATGAAATCGTGTAAGTCTTTTGTATTTGGATTTTTTAACTTAGTATAATTTCTACAAAATCTTTTATTTAGTTGATACTTAATATTTGATCAATCAAATGAAGTAACTTTTATAAGAAATTGTTATATTATTTTAACACTAACTTTTTTCACAAATAGTAAAAGTGGTTTTTTAAAAAATATATTTTATTGATTTTTTACAGAGAGGAAGGGAGAGGAATAGAGAGTTAGAAACATTGATCAGCTGCCTCCCGCACACCCCCCACTGGGGATGTGCCCGCAACCAAGGTACATGCCCTTGACCGGAATCGAACCTGGAACCCTTCAGTCCGCAGGCTGACTCTCTATCTACTGAGCCAAACCAGTCAGGGCTAGTAAAAGTTTTTATAGGATGGTTCTCATTTAATTTCGAATATACTCGTAATGTACTTATAAGGACATTCTTAAGGACAATTTAAACAAATTAAAAAATACTTGGAAGTTAGAGAGAAAATATTACAATAAGCCTCCAATACTCTTTATTATTCTTACTACAAGGAAATTTGGCTAAAATACCTTATCTGCGTTTCCTCATGAACACTCAGTTAACTTTTTAGATGAATGAAAAGATTTGTATTTATCATCAAATCCTGGGGCCGATTAGCTCAAAACTGTATCTCCTGAGTGCTGACCAACTGCAGTTTTCAACAGTGTGGTTACATTTATCTTGTTCTCATCTTACACAACAGGAAAGAGATTTATCTCCTCCATCATCATGGCGAATTATGCCTCGGACACGTTTTCCAAATATTATTGCTTTAACAGTTTGTGCTTTGTTGGAGATCAATCCATTCTTCTGTCTGATACTAATTAAAGTACCTTATTTAGTTCATATTTCCAATAAACTTAATCAAGATTTCTAGGCATTGCCTATTTCATTCCTGTAGCTCAGATTTCCTGCCAGCAATTAGGTGGACACAGCATACGGCATTAGTACATAGCTTTGAATAGAGAAACTGGGGTCCAATAAAGGTGGTGGCTATAGACAAGCTTTATTTGTAAAGAATGATAATGAGGTAATCTGTTTAAGTTGTGTTTTTAGTTTTTTAATATAGGGAAGGGAATATAGATAAACTGTATTTTTTTTACTTATGGAACAAACTCTATGGATTTTTAACTCATTGTTTTAGTTTCTCAGTTAACTGCGAAAGGTTCTGTTCTCTATGAATGAGGTACCGAAGCGTTGTTGCTACACTTTTATAGCTTTTTAACCATTTCCAGACATGTCAGTGTTTCTGTTTTAGCCTATACCCTTAATGATACCACCAGAAAGGAAGCGGAGGGATAGCAACAAGAATGACAAGCTGGAGGCAGAGGGGCCACTTGTTATAGTCATGTTGCAGTCACACGACTCCTGATATGTACTGATCTTTAAAACCTTTTCCCTTCAGATGATGAGCATCCTTTGAGTGCCTCAAAACACAAGAGCTGATATTACCCTATGGAGGGCCAACATAGATCTTGGTGCTGATGAAGTAAAACCAAGGATATTTGTTATTAAAAATAAACCAGGGCTTGGGGAGAGAGGGAAATGGGTAGTTGCTAATCAATAGGTATAAAGTTTCAGTTATGCCAGATGAATAAATTCTAGAGACCTGTAAACACTGTGCCTACAGTTAACAATTCTGTACTATATTGTATGTTTAAAAGTTTAAGAGGGTAGATCTCATATTAAATGTTTTTAGCACAAAAAATTATGGAAATAAATGCTCTTCCCCCCCCCCCCCCACATCCTCTGTATCTTTCGTACCATGGTGCTATTTTATTAAAAACATTTGAAGGTTAATGGGTCTTTGTTTCCCACCCCCTTCAAAGTAATAAAATAGAAAGGTAGGGAGCGATAAGAAAACTGAGGAGTTGCATAATGACAGAAACTTATTTACAGATATTGGGACAGAACATTCGTCTGCCTCATGAAAATGATGGGAAATTCAGGCTTCAGTACCTGTCTCTGGAAACATTAAATTCTAAACCAGGATTGTAACAATCTGTCAAATTATTGAAATAGTATTGCAACTACAAATGGGAAGCTTATCAGAATGACAAGCTACTGGAACAGTGTTAGAGAATAAATACAGACTGCATATAAACAAGAGAAGCTAACCGTGCATTGTAAAATGATGTTAGTTTTCGTTTTAATTTAGTAATGTCAGAATTAGTTTTGAAGTATAATTCATTAGACAGTTACTCTTGCAGGCTAGAGAAAAATAATACTGCATATTTAAATGATCTATCAAAAAGTGTGCCTGCATTTAAGAAACTAAAGGGAAAACACTCAAAGCTGCATCTTTTAGTTTCATCTTTTCTCATTTCCATTTTTAAAAGCAGGAGATTTCTTCCTCTTATATAAAAAAAATTCACCAGAAGATACTGGTGCAGAACAAAATAAAGCCAAAAGAGACAAACATTGGCCAAATACGGGAATGCATTCATTGAAATTTTATTTTCAGTTGAGGGAAGGTAATCTGGGGATCATCAAAATTAGGGCATCTGAATTAAAGGGAAAATATGATGGATTAAGATTGCAAACGCTGGTTGAAGAGCAATAGTGATAAAAAGTGGTGAGAGAGCTTTCGAGAAAGTTTGTGTAATTGGGATTATCAACATCTCTATGATACACTTATAGCCTGTAAATAACTTCCCCTTATCTGTGACTTTTTCAGAGCAACCTTTTGCAGTTGTTTTCATTATTCATTTGATGTATGTAACCGATTTATTGCATGGGCTGAGTTCCAGTAGCAAATAACTTAATTTTCATCCGGTGCTACCAATTTCAGCCGTACTCCAGGATTCTTTGAAGACATCTTGGCAGGAACCATAGCTTTTCTGGTCATTTTCAGGTATTAAATAATATGTTTAGGTGTTAAAGTTTGCATCTCAGTTTAAATTAAGACTTACTCATTTAAAACTTTTTCCTCCCATTTCATTCGGAAACCTATAGCAAGAGAAAGGGTACTGTAGTCTGTGGTTTTCACTCTCATTTGCCTACTCATATATTCTTTTTAAAAATTTATTTATTTATTTTATTGATTAAGGTATTACATATGTGTCCTTATCTCCCCATTGCCCCCCCCCCCCATGCCCTCACTCCCCTGTTATCAGTG
>NW_005370153.1:637335-645163 GCF_000412655.1 Myotis brandtii
TTCATTATATTCCACAAATGAGTGAGATCATGTGATATTTATCTTTCTCTGACTGGCTTATTTTGCTTAGCATAATGCTCTCCAGTTCCATCCATTCTATTGCAAATGGTAAGAATTCATGCTTATTTACCGCAGCGTAGTATTCCATTGTGTAGATGTACCACAGTTTTTTAATTCACTCATCTGCTGATGGGCACTTAGGCAGTTTCCAAATCTTAGCTATTCTAAGTTGTGCTGCTATGAACATAGGGGTTCATATATCCTTTCTGATTGGTGTTTCTAGTTTCTTGTGATATATTCCTAGAAGTAGGATCACTGGGTCAAATGGGAGTTCCTTACTCATATATTTTTCCTAACACTTTGGGGTAGGACTGAGGTTGAGCAGAGCAAAATGTCTTTGCATGTGGAACTCTTGGTAGTCCTCTCTTGGTTAGCAAATACCTTCTGTCATGCACATGCCCCATGTAACTTCTCTATCAGGTGCTTAATGATGCACCGTGTGGCCTGGAACTTCTGATGTCACATTGCTCCCTCATAGAAGGATCCATCCTATAGCTGCCCTCCCTCCCCTTCCCCTGAGCTACTGACATCACCCACACATCCTCCTTCTGCTTGAATTTAATTTCCTCAGCAGATAACTCCAAGTAGAAGCTCCTTGAAGACAAGGACTGTACATCAAACCTCTAGTTCCTGTCTAGCACCAGCCACAGTAATAGGACCAGTGGGTGTTCAGTTTCTGATTAGTCTGCAAGTAGGTCTCCCGGTCTGACCGTTGAACCAGCACCTACCCATAGTAGCAGGATGTGAAGTCCTCGTTCTCCCACAGGAAGCTCCCATTTTCCTGGAAATTCCTAGGAAAACACGTGTATTCACATGAAGGGGTGTGTTCTTTTGTTCGTGTGTGCTAACCTGAGGCTGGAATTCAGGATCACTGAGAATGGGGGTCCACATGGGTAAAAAAAGGCAGCTTCCGAAGAGATACACAGGCACAAGGGTAATTTTAATAGTTGATTAAATAGACATAATAGACTATGATTCCTCTAGTTCATTAGTATTCTTTCCTAAAGCTCTTCTCTCTAGTAAAGAGCCTGCTCTATGCAAGTTCACTTTCTTAACCCCCTTTCCACAGTCTCCCTTCTTTGCCTTTACAAAAGAAAGGCACTCTCTCACCCAACTGGAATCTTCCTGTAGCTCATGTCTCAGAGTGGCGGAACCTCCAGGTCACCATTCCAAAGGAAAACTTGTAATGTTCGTGTTATTTTTAAGAAAGTGATTGACAAATGATGTAATAAATCCTTCTGTAAATTAAATGGCTTCTACTTCTTTGCTTTTCAACAAAGATGATGAAGGATTTAAAATTTCAGCTGCTAAATGATTGAAAAATACTTTTGTCTTATCAATCACTGTGTTGTGTGGAACATTTAAATAGGAAGATATTAAGCAAATTGATGGATATTGCTATAATAATGTCCCATCTACTTATTTTTCTAGCTTAAAATGGGAAAACAAAAACCTGGATTAAAATTGATGCTGAAATATAAACAAGAAGAAAAAATCTATGCCGAGCTGTCTCAATCTAGAATTAAATAATAGACACCAGTGGATATGTAAACTAATTGGAAAAAATAGTACTATCCATTTCAGTAAGAGATACATATCTAATCAGCTATTTTATTTATCATATTTACTATTAATAATCATTTATCCTATTTATTTGGAATTATTTGCATACTAGTAATTGTAATAAAAACTAAATTTAGGAGGAATTTTATGTTTTGGTTTTTATTTTTGACAAATAAAAAGTATGTATTTAAAGTATATAATAAGATGTTTTGGTATATGTTCTGAAATGATTATTCCAGTCACACTACTATATCCACCACATACCATTGTTATCTTTTTTGTGTGTGTAGTGAGAGCTGTCTTAGCAAATTTCAAGTATACAATACATTATTATAAACTATAGTCACCATATTGACCATTTCACCTTCAGAACTTATAACTGAAAGTTTGTACTCTGATAAAATTCTCCCCGTAGTTCCTACCGACTTCCAGTAACCACCATTCTTTTGTTATTACTATAAGTTTGTCTTCATTTGTTTGTTTGTTCTTGGGTTCCCTCTATAAGTGAGATCATGGACTATTTGTTTTACTTTGTTTGTCTTATTTCACTTAGAATGCCTCTAGGTTCATCCATGTTGTTGCAAATGACAGGACTGACTTTTTATGTGTGATTACTTTTATTTATTTGTTGGTTTTTATTAAAATTTATTGGGGTGACATTGGTTAATACAATTATATAGGTTTTAAATGTACAGTTCTATAATATATTATCTGTATTTTACATTATGTGTTTACCACCCAAAGTCAGATCTTCTGTCACCATATTATTTGACTCCCTTTACCCTGTAATACCACCCACACACCCTCTTCCCCTCTGATAACGACCATACTGTTGTCTGCATCTAAGAGTTGTTTGTTTGTTGTTTGTTCATTTGTTGCTTTCAGTTTTATATCCCACATATGATTAAATCAAAGGGGTTCTTGACTTTTTCTGTCTGACTTATTTGCTTAACATGATATTCTCATGAGCTATTCATGTTGTCACAAATGGCAGTATTTCATCTTTTCTTATGGCTGAGTAGTATTATATTGATTATATGTACCATGCCTTCTTTATCCAATCATCTGTTGAAGGACACCTCAGTTGTTTCCATGTCTTGGCCACTGTGAATTCATGCTGCAGTGAACTTAAGAGTTACATATATCATTATGAATAAAAATTTTCAAAGTTTTTAGATGGATACCCAGGAGTTGCTGGGTCATATAATAACTCTATTCTTAATATAAATGACACAATTCATTTGTATAGACAACCCTATAGACTCTACCAAAAAAATAATAAAATAAAGTTGCAGGATGCAAAACTAATGTACAGAAATTCATTGCATTCCTTTATACTATCCATGAAATTTCAGAAAGAGAAATGAAAGAAAAAACACCATTCCTTTTGAAATTACAAGAAAGAGAATAAAATACTTAAGAATAAACCTGACAAAGGATGCAAATGATCTACACACTGAAAGCTATAAGCCATGTTTTTAAAAATATGTTTTTAATTGATTTTAGAGAGAAAGGAAAGGAGAGGGAGAGAGAATGAAACATTGATAGGTTGCCTCTTATACACACACTGACCATGAACCAAACTGTAACCTGGGCATGTGCCCTGACCAGAAATTGAACCTGCGACATTTTGGTGCATGGGACAACACTCAACTGAGCCACACCGGCCAGGGCTAAATGACATATTAAAAGAAATTAAAAAAGACAAAAAGAAATGAAAAGAGATTTTATGTTCATGGATTTAAAGAATGAACATAGTTTAAAGCAATATACAGATTTAATGCAATCATCAAAATCCCAATAGCATTTTTTTAAAGGAATAGAACAACAACAACAAAAAATCAGTAGGTTTGTATAGAACCACAAAAGACCCTGAATAGCCATTAGCCATTTATTTGAAGAGACTCTCTTTTCTCTACCATATATTCTCAGTGCCTTTGTCAACCATCACTTGACTGCATGTGGATGAGTTTATTTCTGGCTCCGTTTTATTTCATTGATCCATGTGTTCATTTTTATGTCAGTGCCATACTGTTTTGATTACTATAGCTTTGTAATATATAGTTTGAAGTCAGCATGTGTGATCTCTCCAGCTTAGTTCTTCTTGCTCAACTAGCTACTTAAGGTCTTTTGTGCTCCAAACTAATTTTAGGATTATTTTTTCTTTGAAAAGTACCATTGGAATTATTATAGGGATTGCATTGACTCTGTACATCACTTTGGATAGAAAATACATTTAAACAATATTCTTCTAATTCATGAACAAGAGATATCTTTCAATTTATTTGTGTCTTCTAAGAGTCTTTTCATCAATATCTTACAGATTTCAGGGTTCAGATAATTCACCACCTTTGTTAAATTTATTCCTAAGTCTTTTATTCTTTTTGTTGCTATTGTACATGGGGTTGTTTTCAAATGTCTTTATGGGTAGTTCATTATTAGTGTGTGGAAATGTACTTGATTTTTATGTTGATTATATATCTTGCATCTTTACTGAATTCATCTATTACTTTTAGCAGTTTTTTGGTAGCATCTTTGGAGTTTTCTATGTCATTTGCAGAGACAATTTTACTTGTTTCTGATTTGGATGTCTTCTCTTTGCCTAATGGCTCTAGCCAGGACTTACAGTATTATGTGTTGAATAAAAGTGGTAAGCTTGCTTGCCTTATTCCTGATCTTAGAGGAAAAGCTTTCTGTTTTCCACCACTTAGTAAAATATTAGCTGAGGTCTTGTCATATGTGATTTTTATATTGTTGAAGTACATTTTATTTATTTTTATTTTTTTTAAATATATTTTATTGATTTTTTACAGAGAGAAAGGGAGAGGGATAGAGAGTTAGAAACATCGATAAGAGAGAAACATCGATCAGCTGCCTCCTGCACACCTCCTACTGGGGATGTGCCCGCAACCAAGGTACATGCCCTTGACCAGAATCGAACCTGGGACCTTTCAGTTGGCAGGCCGACGCTCTATTCACTGAGCCAAACCGGTTTGGCTGAAGTACATTTTAAAAGGGTGTGTGTGTGTGTGTGTGTGTGTGTGTGTAATTTTCTAGGATTGTAAGGCTTTATGTAACACACACATGCAAATTCGGTGCAGATAATTGGGATGGGGTCTTCAAATAAAACATGTTCAAGCATTCAAATAGATTACAGTAGGATAAGATTCTGAATATCTGAATGGGAAATAGAATCAAAGTAGAAGTTCAAGGTAAAAAATAATGTCAGATTTCTTCTGAAGAAGATTAGTACAGGTGTTTTTTTAATGGGTTGTGGTGGGATCTTATTTCTACCATAGTTAAAATCCATCAGATCCATTTCAGAATGACATCACACTTTTATATTAAATGTCAGTGTACACAACACACCAGAAATTATACCCTTTGCATCTCTTTAAATTTATATTTAAAATGTCTAGATGTTAACTTGAAAATGTGTGAAGGGAATAGATATGTTTTCAACATCATTTTAGGAAATACATGAGGGAAAGTTTGAAGGGTGCTTTTCTAAGACATGCCATGTATTGGAGCCAGACTAAGTTCTGAGGTCAGAAGACTACTGCTGACGTGCTTCACGTGACAACTGCCTAATTCCTACACTCAGAAAAAAAGCTGGTGTTCTTAGCTGCTCCTGTCCTTCCATCTAGAATTCAGCCCAGCAGTCCAGGAGCAACCCGGGGCCCACCTCCACTGCTGCCGGTGCAGGTCTTCCTCCAGCCCAGAGCAGTGCCTAATGGAACACCGCACGACCAGTCTTTTCTTGAGACATATGAGCAATAACAACTTCTTAGAACATTGCTGTGAGGAGACAGTGGAGGTCGCACATGCCAGGGATTTGCTAGCATCCTCAGAACAATCAATGAATGGGGAAGAATGATGATATTGATGAGTAAGGAAGGTATTTTAAGAAACCTAATTGAATAGCATTTGATGTGAGTTGGTAATAAGTTTATATTTTCAGAGTTGCCCAGAATCTGTATATTTAAAATAGAAACAAGGACATTAGAAATGAAAGCTAAGGAAGTAGGATTTTCATAGAATTCAAAATTTAAGGTTTTAAAAATGTTAATTTTAGTGTGGTTATAGTGGGTACTCATCAGAACAGCATAGTTTTAATTTTTATTTTAGTTTATTTGCTTTAATCCTCACCTGAGGATATTTTTTCCTTTTTTTTTTTTAGAGAGAGAGAGAGAGAAACATAGACTTGAGAGACACATGATTGGTTGCCTGTCGCACGTGTCGCAACAGGAGCCAGGGATGAGCCTGCAACCAAGGTACATGCCCTTGACTGGGAATCCAACTCGCAACCCTTTGGTTTGTGGGCAGACGCTCTAACCACTGAGAAAAACTGGCCAGGACAGGACAGGACAGCAGGGTTTTAAAGGGAAGAATGAGACAGACCAGAGTATCAGTTCCAACTTTGCCACACATTAGCCGTATTATCATGACTAGTTAGTTATTTAAGTCTCTTTGATTCTGTTTCCTCATTGGTAAAATGGGGACAGTCGTGCCTATATGAAGGCTATTTTGTGAATTAATTGAGATCATGTATGTAGGAACATTCAACCATATACTCAGTATTTTTTTCTTTTTTTTTTTATCCTCACCTGAGGATATCTTTGTTATTGGTTTTTAGAGAGAAAGGAAGGGCGAGAGAGAATCATGGATCGTTTGCCTCCTGTACACCCGCTGCTTTTTATTTTAATCTTTGCTTTGTGTGCTTGTTTTCAATTTTTTTATTCATGTGTTAATTTTTCTGCCTCCTTTAAACCTTTTCTCTTAGCATCCTTTGTTAAAGTCCAGAAAAATTTCAGGAGGGGGCTCACGCTTAGTGGAGGGTTGACAACGTGGAAGAACATTGTTTTATGAAGTGAAATGTGCTAGTCTCCCAAGCCCTGCCTGCGATTTTTGCTTGTGTTTTTATTGGCTGGTATGACTTATTCGGTAAGAACCCCCTAAACACTTTCCTTTGTCTTTATATTGTTTTTAATATTCGAGTGTTAGTTTCAATCAAAGTAAAGTGGTTTCCAATGTGAATAATGCCCTCCTGGCATTATACGAGGGCAACATTCTTGGCTGCCATATATTTACTCTCAGCATTGGTTTGGTTTCTCAGTTGATATCAGTGAGATGTCTGTCTGCTCTGGTAAAGCCAGCTGTCAGTGGGTCACTGATGCCGGCAGCAGGCAGAGCGTCCCACAGTTGCTGGTGGTTACTTTGCAGCCTTGCCTCCGTGCTGGCACCGCGTTAGTGCATTATGTGCAGGACACGCGCGGCCACCTGCACTGGATCTGTGGGACCGAAATGCAGCCTGTGGCTCCACTGCAGTTGCCATGCAGGTCAGGAAAAGAAAGGTTAATTCTAAATTCAGGACGACCTGTTTATTAGGATTATTTCAGGTACAGGAAAATCTAGAAGAGTTTGTAGAAATTGTCTTGAATATCTTGGAAGCCACTGCGGGACCTTGGAGGTGAGAAGGGCATACAGAAGGGTGTTTCTGTCAATCAGTGTATTTAAGTAGCCTTGGGGACATGGAAGTCCCAGCACAGTAGGCATCAAAAATGCTGTGCTCTGTCATGCCTCTACCTGAGAGCAGGGTGCTTCCTGTGGCCTTTCTCTGCCCAGGAAATTGGAATAATGGTCCAAGACTAGTTCAACTTGGAAGGTTTTGAACCCTAGTTGATATTAGCGCGCACTCTTCTTCATTAGCGCTTTTTAAAATTATTCTTTAAAAAATATGTTTTCATTGATTTCAGAGAGAGGGAGGGAGAGGCAGAGAGAGAGAGAGAGAAACATCAATGATGAGAGAGAATCATTGATTGGCTGCCTCCTGCACACCCCTGGGAATTGAATCATGACCTACTGGTTCATGAGTGGACGCTTAACCACTGAGCCACATCGCCAGGCTGTTAGCACTTTTAAAATTAAACATAGTGTAATAGCAATACAATTCATTGCACTGTGAGTGAGGTTCTATTTTTTTAAATTTTATTTTTCACTTACCTCATCAGCCCCCCTATTGGTCTGTTTTTCCCACTAGGAATCTTGTCATTCTGTTTGTCATTCTATCTCCAGTGCCTAGAATACATCTTTTTTTAAAAAATGTGTTGGTTTTTCATTTTTCTTTCTTTTTTAATATTTTTTTTTATTGATTTCAGAGAGGAAGGGAGAGGAAGGGAGAGGGAGAGAGAGATAACAAACATCA
>NW_005370153.1:645228-648261 GCF_000412655.1 Myotis brandtii
ACAAACATCAATGATGAGAGAGAATCATTGATTGGCTGCTTTGTGCATGCCCCCCACTAGGGATGGAGCCCAAAACCTGGGCATGTGCCCTGATGGGGAATAGAACTATGACCTCCTGATTCATAGGTCAACACTCAACTACTGAGTAACACCCAGCCTGGAAGTTGAATTTTTTTTATAGCTAGTTTGCTGACACCTTTTTTATCATGAAAGGATGTTGAATTTGTCAAATATTTTTTCTGCGTCTATTGAGATCATCATGTGATTTTTATCCTCTATTCTGTTAATATGGTATGTAACATTGATTTGTTATGTTGAACCATGTTTGCATTCCAGGAATAAATCTCACTTGGTCATGGTGCATAATCCTTTTAATGTCCTGTTGAATTTGTTTTGCTAGTATTTTGTTGAGGACTTTGAAGCCAACTGATCCAGGGCTTTTCTTTGTTGGGATTTTTTTTTATTACTAATTCAATCTCTTTGCTAATTATAGGTCTGATCATGATTTTTAGAGAGGGAGGGAGGACGGGAAAAAGAGAGAGACACCAATGTGAGAGAGACACATTGATTGGTTGCATGTGCCCTGACGGGGTGGGGGGGTATTGAACCTGCAGCCTAGGTACATGCCCTTGATTGGGAATCAAACCAGTGACCCTTGAGTGCATGGGCTGATGCTCTAATCCCTGAGCCAAACTGGCCAGGGCAGATTTTCTATTTATTCATGGATCCATCTTTGCAAGTTCTATGTTTCTAGAAATTTAGACATTTCTTCTGTTACTCAATTTGTTGGTGTATAATTGTTTCTTATAATCTCTTATGATACTTTTTACTTCTGTGGCATCAGTTTTAATATTTCCCTTTTCACTTATGATTTTGTTTGAGTCTCTCTCTCTTTCTCCTAAACAATCTAGCTAAATGTTTGTTAATTAGGTTTAAGAAATTTCTGCTCAAACCACCTAAGTGATATATTTTCTTCCTACTAAGACACATGATTATATTCATGACAGTGACTTTTCTTAATATATTTTATTTATTTTGTGACTAATTTAGTAATATTATTCACATGCTGATTGTTTTTAAAAATCATAATTTCTAAGCCTTCATGTTTATAAGGAAGTGGACACTTAAATCTTCATAAGTATTGGCTGTTTTCGGGTAACATTTGCAGAGTGAGAATTCTTTAGAATGCAGAAACCAAGTGTCCGTGGCAGTGACTCTCTGAAGTTTAAAGAGACTCGTAAGTACAGGAGCACTGCTTCCTAGTAGATATGGCAGAGTTTTCCTTGCATTTTAAGAAAAGTAGTCTTATGTAAGCATCAGGGTTGTTTTTCCCTTGCACTTGCACACATTCCAAATTAAAACTGTAGCCTCTGGAAATGCTGCCGCAAAGATGTTGACATAGCATCATTTAAAGAGAGTTTTGAAAGATGGTGAGGCAAGCTTATTTAAAATTTTTTTTTCTTCTCAGGAAAGACTTTGAATTAACACCACCACAGTGATGATAAATTTGGCAAAAGAAATAAAAGTGAAGAATTAGTCAATTTTTAGACAAGTAACACTTTCATAATACTGGCTCAGATTTCTTTATTACATAAAATGCAAGATGGATTTGGTTGGCAAAGGTTTGAAATCTATTGGTTTATAAAATAGCAAAATTTTACCTGGAGCAATTTTGTTAAATTCTCACTCTGTTCTAATGTTTAACTTTTTTTTTTTTGCCATAGTATAGCTTTTTTGGCAGATGGCAATATTTGGATGATACTGAATTAGGCAAATTTTCATAAGAATCCTCAAAATGTTAATGTTTGCATGTGTACAAAATCACACATTTTATATAGCTCTGCCAAAATGGTAGAGACAGAGTATTCTGCATTTTTTTACTCTGTACTTCTTTACATTTAAATAGGGTAGATGTCTAGGAAAGAAAGTGAACCTCTTTATTTACCATGAATAATATTTTGTGGGTATAAAAACCTAACTTACCATCTTTAACATTTAAAAACTGTGTTCCATAGTGTCATGTGTTGCTGCTAAAATAAAATCAGTAAAGATCAACATTTACATCAACATTAAACTACTTTTCCTGTCAATTTCCTCTAAAATTCAAAACATTCATATTCAATTGTTGTTTTTTAACATAGGACAGTGG
Organism: Myotis brandtii; assembly: GCF_000412655.1. NCBI lineage: Eukaryota > Metazoa > Chordata > Mammalia > Chiroptera > Vespertilionidae > Myotis > Myotis brandtii. Next base: position 647,378 of record NW_005370153.1, read on the forward strand.
TTCAGATTGCCTCATGTTCATGTTCTCTCTTTGCAAATACTGGATTCTAGGTGAAGGCCATAGATCCAACTTCTAGGGGGAGAGATTCATCAGTTATTTAGTAAATAAGACCCTTTTTAAGCAGGACCAAAACAGACATGAGTAATTCCAAGTTCAGTTCCAAACAAATTTATATCATAGCAAGATTTTGGTGGACTTTAGTATTTATTTGAGCTGCTTGATTAAGCACACATCCTACTTATAGTGGAAATCTATAATAATAAAATGTAATATGCAAATCGACTGAACAGCTGAAAGACCATCCGGACAACCTTCCAGATTACCACGCTATGACATGCACTGGCACCAAGCCAGCAAAGGCGGGTGCGATGTGATTGGTCAGGGGGCCTCGCCATCGCCCCTCGATCGCCCCAGGATCACCCTGCAGAGGGAGGCCCAGGCCAACCAAGTGATTGCTCCCTATGCCTGTCGCCCACAGAGGGAGGTGTCCGGTGGTGGGGGAGGGGGGGCAGCGCCGTACAGATGGCAAGCAGTGGCAGCAGCAGGGGTGGGGCCAGCTGCCGGCAGCCGGGGTAAGGAAAGCCTCAATAGGCCTGATCACCGGTCAGGCCTAGGGACCCTACCTGAGGTTTCCCGGATTGAGAGAGGACTCAGGGCAGCCGGGGTAAGGAAAGCCCCAATAGGCCTGATCACTGGCCAAGCCTAGGGACCCTACCCGAGGTTTCCTGGATTGCGAGAGGGCTCAGGCCTGGCTGAAGGACACTCCCCTCTCCCCCCGCCACCCCCCGTGCACGAATTTCATGCACCGAGCCTCTAGTGTCTCTCTCTCTCTCTCTCTCTCTCTCTCTCTCTCTCTCTATATATATATATATATATATATATAT
>NW_005370153.1:648879-654322 GCF_000412655.1 Myotis brandtii
TACCCTTTGTTCTCCCTGTGTGATCTACAATAATAATCTGCTTTGTGTTGATACTTACTGCTGTGTTGCTGACAATTACCTGAAAGAGAAGTTGGGGCGCTTCACTGGGCTGGAAAAAGTTTAGTTACATCAGAAAGCAAGTCCAATTAAGCAAGTTTATCTATATATATAAACTAGAGGCCCATTGCATGAAGAGATTCGTGCAATAGGCCTTCCTTCCTCTGGCCTCCGGCACCAGTTTTCCTCCGGGACCCAGGCCTTCGCTCCAGCCGCAGTGGAGAAGCCAAGCCTCAAGGCTTCTCCGCTCCGACCTCAACAGAGAAGCCAAGCCTCTTCAGTTCGCTCCGTGCCTGCGTATGCAAATTAGCCCCCATCTTTGTTGGGTTAATTTGCATACTCACCTGATTGGCTGGTGGGCATAGCAGAGTGACACCAATTTGCATGTTTCTCTTTTATTAGTGTAGAAGGCTAAGTTGACTTGCAAATGCGTGATACATATAAAGCTCTCGCTGGCACCAATCACACGCATGTGTTTCGATCTGTCATTGTTGATGATGAATTTGGTTCACCTATTAGAGAGAAAGAGCAAATAGTGATATTAAAATATGTCTTCTAATTAATTTCTTTTCAATGTGCATGAATCCATGCACCAGAACATTAGTTGAAATATAAAAGGCTTAGAGTAAGGGTCTTGATTTCTGCTGCAAACTCATAAAAATGGCAAAAGTAACTATTTCTGGGAGGGCCAAAGGAGGTCTGTGGCCTAATGTGCATAGTCACTTTTGTGATAAGATTTACTGACAGAGGGACCTGTTTCCCCCATGATCAGATTGGTGATTGCATTAAAATGTTATCATTAATTATTTCTTGGACATATCTGTGAATGTTTCCTGGCTTAATTTTTCAGAGAAGATCCCCAACCTAGTCAGTGACCTTTGCTGTTTCCCCTCAGTCAGTGGGATCTTCAGAAAGAGAAAGCTTATTTATACCAAGCCGAGCTTGGCTTTGTTCCTATGACTCCACAGGGCTGCTCTTTCTGTTTAGAAAGAGACCAGTTCCTTTCCTCAGCTACTGCTTGTGGTGTTCTGCTTTGTTTTCTTCTCCATCATGTAGCTTGTGATGGCCTGGACAGAAAACATACATCCATTTTATAATTATCTTTCTCTTAAAACCGACCAAGCATTATTATAACTCCATCAAAATTGTACACAGTTTTATAACATCACTGTAAATGTCAGTTAAGATATATTGCAAATTGATAATTAATCTGATTTAGGAATATTTACCCATATGGCATGGATGAGTAAGAATTTCACAGTAGGATATAATCACTCACTTTTATTAGAAAGGAGACAGATACCATTTATTCTGTATTATTATAATGGTAAGTAATTCATATTGTATGTAGTATTATTATTCATTCTCAAAGAAACTTTTACGATGGCCCACCCTGTGATAGAATACAAAGAAATAGGCATCCAGGTTCAGATGGCTGTTAAAGTGACTCTGCAATAGACAGACCCTTTTTTGTTATCCAGGTTGATCTTGGACAGCATATCCTTCTGTCTGGATATCTTCACTCAGGTATCTGAGATTCAACACTTTCAGAATAGAAATACATTTTTTTTCACCTTGAACACACCTTCTTTTTATCTGAGGATGTGGTATCTTTTATCTACAGAGGTGCCCATTTAAAAATTATTAAGAAGATATCACGTCTGGCTTTGCTACATGGAGAATTATAAAGTTGTACGCCTAAAATATGTAACGTTGTTTATGAGAGTTACCTCAATAAATTTACTTTTAAAAATGTCTATTGAATAAATTATTCAAACGCACCTGTTCCTCATTAACAAATTTTGCCAAAAGAAAGTTCCACCACTTCACAGTAAGCCAAGACAGAGAGATTGGGTAAGAAATGAACAGTGGTTCCAGGTAAACACATTTAGAACACATGTGGTTGATCAGCCGTGACAGTTCTGACACGTAGATCTTCACTTGTTTTAGAATCTTTCTGAAACACTATAATTTATGTGTTATTTTAGTTAAATGTAATGGCATATTTTAAAATACAGAAGTGGCTTTAAGAGTCAGATGATTACTCTTATTTAACAACATTGCCAACCCCCACCTTGAGTTGGTTGCATTATCCATAAAAACTGTTCATTGGTAAACATGATGTATTTTGCATAGTTTGTATATATCAATTTTCCAATGTGGCAGTCATTTAAGCAGCACAGTTCCTGATCTGACCCAGTTCCTTTTCTGTGTTTATCACAGTAAAATATATACCGTGAAAAAAACTTGGTCATCCAACTACCATGGCTCTCCTCATAGTCCTTTGAGGACCAGACTTATTAGAATAAAGTACATTGAGCTCTGCTCTGTGCTAAATGCTGCACAGGCGCTGGGGTTAAAATGATGACTAAAATCAGACATGGCTATGGCAAATGGCACGTATAGTCTAAAGGAGGGGAGATAGCCATTAACAACTAAACACCCAGATAAACGTAATTTCAAACTAGGTAACTGCTTTAAAGAAAAGGAATATGCTCCTGTGCAAACATGTGACCCAGCAATCTGACTTATTGGGAGGTTGTCCAGTGGAGCAGGTGGAGAAGGTTAGGGAAGTCTTTCTGAAAACATGACCCTTGAGTTCAACAGAAAGCCAAGTGGCAGTTGACCGGACATGTCAGGGAATGATGTGACAATGAGGAATCAGGGCTACTACTGGAGGCCAGGCAGGTGTGGTGCCCAGAGGCAGGAACCTTCTGCATGGCTGTGGGTTGGGGTTTAGAAGGGCTGAGCTGAGGCTTGAGGAATAGGTAAGGGCTGGGTGTGCTCAATCTTGAGAGCCATGTTAAGGACATTAATCTTCGTTCTATTATTTTGTTCCCTTATCTTTCATTTTCTTTTACCCTTTCCCATCTTCTGTGGTAGAAACCACAATATACTTAAGAGTTTTTGCTTTTACTATAAGCATAGACTTTCTTAGTGCTTATTAGAGCTGTAAAATCTTCCTAAAGAAAAGCAAAAGGAGCTGCTTGCATCCTCTGGAGTTTGGTTGGAAAGCAGCATTTGCCAAGACAGCTCATGTGTAAAACAGCAGTGTTTTCTTCTCCCATCGTGCCAGGAGACCAAGATCAGAGTACTACAGCCTTTCTAAGGCTCCTTCTCAGGTTACCTTCGCCCTCTTCTCCTGTACTTTTTCCTGGTTTATCACCTGATTTTCCCATCCTTAGCCGACTTTTTGGGGTTACACCCAATCTGCTTGTCTCCCTGGTCCTTCCAATGCCATATGCTCTGCGTATATCACCACATCTCGGCCATTTGACTTGGCCTGTTTCTTGGCTCTGGTCATTCTAGTCAGTTCATCTATGCAGCCATTCTTTATATTTTATTATTTTACAAATACAAGTTTACTGGTAACCATGGTAGTTCAAAGGCAGAGTGAATGAAGAGGGGGGCGGAAAGAAAACAAAGCAAACATACTGATAGACTCCCTCTGCAGGTACCAAATACAATGGGAAGGGGGGGGGGGGGGAATGACGCCAGCTAGAGTCTTGACTCTTAAGACAGCTAAACTCATCTCTAGACTGGACTTCCCACCAACATCTCGGCAACTAATACTCCACCTCCACTACCAAGTTCTTAGACTAACCGAGATAAGCACCAGCTTGGTACACTACAAAGTACTATAAGAACTTATATTTTTGTTGTTGCAGAATTCTTTCCAAACAGAACCTCTAACGATTTAATAATGTTTTCTGGAGCTAATTCAGGGCTGACGGACTCCCAAAAGTCAAAGAACTATAAAGAAAAGCTGTATTACCATCTAGAAATATGGATAAAACCCATCACCTATCATATATGATATATATGGTGCTGCTTTCCACAGAAAAGAGAATGTAAGACCGCCCACATGGCCCCTTTCCCTTCAGAGAAGCTCATGTGGGAAAACGTTCAGGAGTTGGTCATTTATGTCCTGAAATCATGAAAATTGGGTGCTGAAGTGAGAACCACTCATTTGCATGCCTTCTGATTTCCCAGACATTGTGATAGAGATTTTCTTATGGATTTCATGTATTCCTACTACTTATGTCAGACAAGACTTTGACTAACATGCCTATAGTCTAGATAAGAAAATGGATCTTCAAAAGGTTGAACCAAGTTAGCCCAGTTACTGAGTGGAGAAACGAGTATTCAATCCCGGTGGTCTCCTTAGACTCCACAGTCCATAGTCCATATTCTTTCTCCACACGCTCTTCTCTCTTGGATCTGTATGTGTGCCTGTTATGTCAGGAGCACAGTGGTGGCTGCCGTGAGGGACGTGGCTGTAATTGCTAAGACTAATAATAAACGTAGAAATGTCATGTAGTAAACTTGGATCTTCAAATGAAGGCCACTAGGTAGCTTTTCTCAGTGCTGTGTTTGTTTGTAGTTCAAACTTGTCCCTTTCCCATAAGCCTGAATCTCTGGAGGCCAGAGTCATTTTCCCTTCATCTTCGTACTTTCAACATTCATCCTCATGGTGGGCACATTCCAGGTGCTTACTAAATAGCATTCTAAAGATTGCACAAGTGAGGACAAGAATGATTGAAAGTGTCATTATTTAATTGTTCCTCAAGGGCCAGCTAGGTTAGTGTTGGAGAAACACAGGTCACAGCTACGATTTCCACTCCTTTCAAACCTTGGCAGGGTCTCCATTCTCTCATGAGCATCAAAATTTTTTTTCCAATAAATGAATTTAAGTGTGCTTAATTTTAAAAAAATATGTCTGTGTTGCACTTGTGTTCCAAGGCATCTCACATTTATGTAGTTGCTGGCCATCAGCAATTCTCAAGTGGGGATTTCTGTTCCTGGATAACATGGGGAGGGTCTCCTAGGACCAGGAAGCAGCTAGTGCAGTGGTCACTGTTTAGCCTGTGAAGGTTACCAGACCTCACTATTGACAGCTTCCTCCTGAGGCTGCTGGGACAGTGTCGCCACTCGGCACTCGGCAGTTACTCCGCGAGCTGCCCCTGGGGCGGGTTTCGGCCCCCCGCCGCTGTGCTTTGTGCACTTGAGCATCTGCTGATCTCCGTGCCATGCGTAGTGCCCCTTTGAAGGTGTGCTGCTCTGGCCGTCTTCTCAACCTCCTCAGGAAGTGTCTCATGCAAGTCAACCCTTTCTGGAATCGGGGATATTTGTGTGATTCAGGAACTTCTCTTGTGCCAAACTAACTTCTGTGTGCAGTTGGAAAGCCTTTTTTATTTTGTCTCAAAAAAAAACCAACTATCATTTAGGAAAGGAAATAAAATGTTGTTTTATCTGCAGGAGGCCCCAGGGGAACGATTCCTAGGAGAAATGAAAGAAGCCTGTGTGGGCGATTCAGCTGCTCTGAGACAGGACCCAGAGGCTTTCTCCTTCCGAACAGCAGGAAACAGCTGAGGAGCATTTGCTT
>NW_005370153.1:654600-657107 GCF_000412655.1 Myotis brandtii
TATTGTAAGCCCTTAAGAATAGGATGCCCTGGCCCAACAGTCGTGGATCAGAAGGTTGAGCGTCGACCTATGAACCAGGAGGCCACAGTTTGATTCCTGGTCAGGGTATGTGCCTGGGTTGTGGGCTCAATCCTCAGTGTGGGGTGTGTAGGAGACAACCCATCGGTGATTCTCTCTCATCTTTGATGTTTCTCTCTCTCCCTTTCCCCTTTTCTCTCTGAAATCGATTTAAAAAAAATAAAAGAATAGGATGCTCTGACATTATCGTACTTTGGCAATTCTAGGGCCTTCAAATTAAGAAGCAAAACATTTTCACACTCATATGTCTGGCCCCAAAGAACATTAACCCACTTTAAGTTCTGTCACATTAGAGATCAGCTGTTGGAAGATCAGGAAAAGCAAGGATATGGTAGTACCTGAGGGACACCCCAATGCACTAATGACAGTATGCTGTGCTGACTAGTGATCATTATAACCTAATCATTTGAATCCCTATATTTTAAAGTTTTATTTTCCTGCTTATACAACACATGCACCTTTTACTTTAGGTCATAAAACAGGAACAAACCAGGCTAATGTTCTCACATAACCCTCAAAGTTGAGGGTCTGACAACAGCATGAACATATATTGATACATTTCTATGGATGACTTAATTGTTGGTTTATGCAATGTAATTGTGCTCATTTATGCACAATTGCATTTTATTATTTAAACTGCTTTCTAGGGATTTGTGTTTTATACAACCTTTATGCATTTTGGTTACATTAAGTTATCTTATATAGCAATTACTTATCCTGTCTTCCTATATTTAAGTTCTTAAAAGTCTTGGTTTTCGTGTTATGAAAAGTTACACATTTTTTGTACTGTCTTGTCCAAGTAGAATTGTAATGCAAGATGTGACAAATGGTTCTCTTTAAAATTAGATGCTTCCAGCGAGTGTCTTTGAACTATCTTGCTGTAAGGGAAAGAAAGCAAAATGCTTGCAAGAGATTGTATCTTCTTTCTTTTCTGAAACCTGATTTTGTGCTAACATGCTTGCTACACTTTCCCAGAAGAAAACAGTACCAGTATAATATGATCTCTGTACTCTGGATATGGAAGTTTAATAGAATGAATACTTTACAAATGGAATACAGACTTTAGAGGACAATTTTATTCTGTTGTTCTTGAGGTTGAGAGAAACAAAATGGGATCTGTCCTTTCCAAGGGAAAGGGTAACATTCGAGAGATGACAAGGGAGAGCATAAAGGTGTAGCCCATGGGATTTTTCTCTTATTACGAAAGTGATCCTTACCCACCTGCAAATATTTTTCTGCCTTAAAGTGCAAGATGTCATACCGGGATTTCTTCTTTCTTTGTCATGTTTGAAGAAACAGATGACTTTGTATTGTCTTCACTTTGTAATGAAAAGTTTAATGTGGTGTTTTTGAAAGGTATTCCTCAAAGTTTAGGGCGACAGAACTTCGTTACTTTAAAGGATATTTTCTAGTTTTTCTATTAAAAATGTATCATGTCAGCATTTGGGGCTTTAAATTATTTTTAAAGGAAGGTTAAAGATAACATGCAAAAATACATTTGACATTCCGAGTAATGCTAAGCTTAGGACTGTCTTGCCCTATCCTACTTTGGTCTTTTACTAATCCTCTCTTCTTTCCCCCTCCATGTCCTCTCTCTCTGTCTCTCCTCTTCCTCTCAGTCCTTCCCTCCCTCCTCTTTGTCTTCCATTCTCTCTTTTCTTCTCCTTTGTCGTGTTTTGCTATTAGTTGACGTCTGTTGTAGTTTCTAATACTGTCTAGATTATAATGTCACCATTTTATGAAACATTAAAACTTTAATGTTCATAACTCATTTTTTTCAGGGAGGTATTCTTTTTGCTTATCAGTGGTTCTCAACTGTGGGTCGCAACCCCTTTGGCGGTCAGTCGAACGACCCTTTCACAGCGGTCGCCTAAGACCATCCTGCATATCAGATATTTACATTACGATTCATAACAGTAGCAACATTACAGTTATGAAGTAGCAATGAAAATAATTTTATGGTTGGGTCACAACATGAGGAACTGTATTTAAAGGGCCAGAAGGTTGAGAATCACTGGCTTAGATAGTAAAGCTATAGTAATACTTCTTGGGTACTAATAGGAGTAGTTAGCCTTCTGTGTGCACTTTCTGGATGATAGGTGCTGGGTGATGAGGGTGTTAATGTGAATCGTTTTCACTTGTGCCTCAACAGTTCCTTGAGGAAAGTATTAAGCTATGATAAAGTTGCTTGCCCAGCGTTCCTTTGCATCTTAGAATTGGTATTTGAGACTTGAAACTGTCTCTAGGGCCTGAACTTGTTAGCCCTGTCTTACCACCACTGTACTGTATTGTAGGCAAAGGCTCAGATACTGTTTTTAATTTTTTTCTTCCCTTTTTCTAAAAAAAATCAGTTTGATGTGCTTTTCCTCACACATCTTTATATGAAACTGCTATGTCACTAATTTTATTAAGGTTGTTATCTTTGAGAT
>NW_005370153.1:657146-657869 GCF_000412655.1 Myotis brandtii
TAGATCTACATCTCTCTCTCTCCACACACACACACACACACACACACACACACACACTCTAGAGGCCCGGTGCACGAAATTCATGCACTCTGGGGCGGGGGGGATCCCTCAGCCCGTCCTGTGCCCTCTCACAGTCAGGGAGCCCTGCGATCAATCGCCCTGCAGAGAGAGGTCCCGCCCACCCACTGCAGTGCTGCCAGCCAGGTAGCCTGGGCCTCCCTCTGTGAGGTGATTGATTGTCCCAAAGAGTTAGGCCCTGCCCACCCACCATAGCCTGCTGGTCGATGGCCTGGGCCTCCCTCTTTGGGGCAATCATGGAGCCCCCCAGAATGATCGCCTGCTGGCCGGTGGTCTAAACCTCCCTCTGCGGGGCAATCATGGGTGATGGCCAGGCCCCTGACCAGTTCCATCGCACCCGCTTTGGCTGGCCTGGCACCACTGGGTGTCATAGCGTGGTTGTCCTGACAGTTGTTCCACTGTTTGGCCATTCGGTAGATTTGCATATTACGCTTTTATTATTATAGATGGGGTTACAGTTGTGATTTCATGAGACAGAGTTTATTCTTGTATGATTTGTAACTAGAGGCCCGGTGCACAAAAATTTGTGCACTCGGGGGGCAGGGAGAGGGGTCCCCCATGCCCGGCCTGTGCCCTCTCGCAGTCTGGGACCCCTCGGGAGATAACGACCTGCTGGCTTAGGCCTGCTCCCGGGTGGCAGAGGGC
>NW_005370153.1:659350-673310 GCF_000412655.1 Myotis brandtii
CAGCAAGCAAGCCTCGTGCTCGCTTCAGTGCCTGGCTGCCGGCCGCCATCTTGGCTGACAGTTAATTTGCATATACTCACTGATTAGCCAATGAAAAGGGTAGCGGTCGTACGCTAATTACCATGTTTCTCTTTTATTAGTGTAGATTTTTATTTACATATGAACATATTGTAAACCTACTTTTGCCCCACCCAGTGTAACTATGTAGAGTAAGTCTTTTGGTTTTGTTGAAAGCATAAAGTAGAATATGTACTTTGATGTCATAAATAACAATGTAATTGATTGGATAAATGTTATCCTCATGACCTAGAAAATCATGCCATAATTAAACTCATTGTTATAGCTATATTGCCTGTGGTGTATTATTAACCTCTGTGTGATTCAGTTTATATACCACAAATTGAAATTTCAAATTCTTTTAAAGTATGTCAACAGTAATAATGGCAACAAGTAAGGCAATTTTCATAAACACTATTGATCACCAAAATTTAATTTAATTAAATATATAGAAATTTTATTTAAGAATATATTCAATATATATTTTTTAAAAAGTTTAAATCTCTTCTACAGATTATTAAAATTGAAGTTGAAGGATGTTTGTGCACAGTAAAATCTTGAAATCCTAGTGAAAGATCAGACAGAAGCCAGAAACCAGGACTACAGGCTTTATTAGAGGAGAAGGACCTGCCGGGCTGTCTCGCAAGGGGAGGACAGCAGCATGTGCAGGGGTGGGCACGCCTTTTGAGGGGCAGAATGGAAAGGGGTGGGGGGCTTAGTGTATTCGGCGCACACTGATTGGTGGCTTACTGCATTGTCCATATAGGACAAGGGCTTAGAGTATTTGGCAGGTGTGGAGTGGTGGTCCAATGTATAGTCCATATAAGGTACATGGTTAGTCACTCAGATATTTCTGGGCTGCAGGTTACGTCATACTCCACCCACCAGTGGAGGAAGGGGGGATCTATCACCTAGCAATTTGGATTTTGTATTGTAATGAATTTTAAAATTTGAACTTTTGATTATAACGGCTATTTGTGGTAATTTTTTTTTTTTTTACATATGAAAATTTCTTATGAATCAGCCTTTTTAATTACTTAGGATAACCTTTCACATTTCAGAACAGTTTAAAATCTTGGACTATCTTAGAGTTCTGCCCTTGTTCTTTTGTTTTTCTCAATATTTATGTAAAACTATTGAATAAACAGAAGGATATCTTCTGCAGCATTTTTTGTACTCGTTAAAATTGAAAACAACCTACAGGTCCGCCAGCAGAAGAGTGGTAGACTAAGTTATGGTATAGGCCAGGGGTGGGCAAACTTTTTGACTCGAGGGCCACAATGTGTTCTTAAACTGGACCGGAGGGCCGGAACAAAAGCATGGATGGAGTGTTTGTGTGAACTAATATAAATTCAAAGTAAACATCATTACATAAAAGAGTACGGTCTTTTTTTTTTTTAGTTTTATTCATTTCAAACGGGCTGGATTCGGCCCGCGGGCCGTAGTTTGCCCACGGCTGGTATAGGCATACAGTCTTAGAAAGAATTATGTACATCCATGTACTAATAAATAAAGAGGAACAATATATGATGTTATATAAAAATATGTTATAGAACAATTTGAATATCCCATTAATTTAAAATAAATAATAAATATGCTTTGGATACACACACAAGAATATATACTATACACATATAGGCTGGACTTAGAAGATATAAATCTCTATCATTATGGAGTTTTAGTGGTCACCCTTTATGAGCTCATTCATTCTTGTTGCTGCTACTCCTGCTGTCTCTATGTTAATAATGCTCAAATCTGTGTCTTCATTTGCAGCCTTTTAGTAAAAGCATAGGCCTGAATTTTCAGCATCCTATTGGAATCAGACATTTGAGTTTTTCAGTTAGGTCCCTTCACCTCTTGTAGTTTTGACCATAGGAAATGATGTGTCACCAGCCATCAACATTTCCATGAAAATTGTAGTTTTCTTCTTCATTCCCTTCATCTTTGGCCTAAGTCTGTCAGTATTGGATAAAACTTTTATGTGCTTGGCCTTAGGAAATGACTTAGAAATCTTGAACTTTTCAAATATCAAAAGCTGCTCTTCCAAAAGTGTCTTCTACTTAGAAAAAGCTTACGACTGTCTTAATTGCTCATATTAATCAGAAATGCTATATTTAAAGATATTTTTTATTGATGATAGCAATGGGGGTAGGGAGGGTGGGGAGAGATTAACCTGGGAACTTAGATGCATATATGCATAGCCCATGGACACAGACAGTAGTGTGGTGAAGGCCTGGGAGGGACTGGTGCAGGGTGGAGGGGGTCAGTGGGGAAAAAGAAGGGGACATTGTAATACTTTCAACAATAAAGATAAATTTAAAATAAATAAGTAAATAAAAACATTTTTACAGTGGTTAACATTGTTTTTAAAGTGCTTTCAGTGTTTTATTTTTAATCTTCTTTTATATAATAATCAGGCTGTTAGTAATTCTTTTTAAATTTAATCCCCAATTTTAAGTTATTCAATTAAAAAGTTATAGCCCTGTCTATGCATAATAGTGAGGTCTTGTAGTTACTTGGTATATCTTACAAGTCCTATGAATATACCTGTTTTACATGCACATTGTTTCAGAATGGTTGTGGAGGATTCATGGCCATCATGAGCAGGACAATGACTGATAGCAGACCAACAGAGACAGGGGAGGGGTACCGCTTTCTTTATGTAACTAAAACATATTAAAGCTCACCTGCATCAAGGTAGCTGCATGAGCAGGGACACAGCCGTGTGCCCTCAGTCAGCCAGTCAAGTCCCCTGGCATCCAGTTCCCAAGAAGGCACTCACCTCTTAGTCCCTCTTAAAGAGCTAGTGAAGCGTGCCCATCGAATTTGTCAGCAAACACTAGTAATTCAAGATAACTCAAAACAGTCCTAACTGTTTACCTTGAATTGGGTGAATCCATCTCATTTTCTTGGGCAAATCCTTTATAGGACAGCAGAGAGAGGACTTGGACCTATTTGAAATCGATTGCAGAAAACTTGGAAAGATTTTTTACTTTCCCAAGAGAATATCTAAATCAGTGCCACCAAATACCTGGTGCTTTGGATATTTAAGTTATGAACCAAAGCTTTCATTGAGGCATATATTTTGGGGGAATGTTTTATCATGTTAGTCCTTAAAATGCCTAAATTATGAAAATAATTTATCTGTATTTGGATTGTTTGTTAAAATAATTACAGCATCAAAATCTTAATAATTATAGGTAATTATTTTATTTAAAAAAATTTATATTTATTGGAGTGACATTGGTTAATATGATCCATACCGGTTTCAGGTGTGGGTTTCTATATTACAAGATCTGTATATTGCACTGTGTGCCCATCATTCGAAGTCAAATATTCTCTTGTCACCTTATATTAGGCTCCCTTTACCCTCCCCCTTCCCTCTGGCAACCACCACATTGCTGTTTGTGTCCATGAGTTTCAGTTTTATATCCCACATACGAGTTAAATCATAGGGTTCTTAGCTTTTCCTGACTGACTTATTTCACTTAGCATAATGTTCTCAAGGTCCATCCATGTTATTGCAAATGGTAGTAATTCATCCTTTTTATGGCTGAGTAGTATTCCATTGTGTATATGGACCACATCTTTATCCAGTCCTCTATAGTGGGACACTTTAGTTATTTCCATGTTTTGGCCACCAAGAATAATGCTACAGTGAACATAGGGCTGCAAATATCTTTGCGAATACATGTTTTCGAGTTTTTCAGGTATATACTTAGGAGAGGGAATGCTGGGTCATATGATAGTTCTATTCTTAATTTTTGTATTATGTGTAATTCTTCAAAGACTTTTATTTCTGCCCCTATAGTTAGATCTCCTTATATCATGTTTTCTGTTAAAAAATGAGTGATGTATTTGGAATTATATGCCATTATTATTTGATTATTTTAATAACTCCATCTTTGTAATAGAATTATGGTAATTTGGTGAAGAAAGCATCATTTAAAAAGCAATTGCTAAATTGGAAATAAGGCAAAACTATCATATGACAAAAGAAGAGAGCATATAACTTTCTTGCATACCAGTAGTAGTCAGACAATATAAAGGATACATTACTTAAAATTCCCAAATATAAAATACTATAAAATGAATTTAACACAGAATGTGTAGGACCTACCTAGAAGAAGAAAACAGTTTAAGACCGAACCAAGGAATGTTAGAACAGATTCTAATAAATAGAGAGATCTCACTTTTTCTTGAATAGAAATATAAGTAAATTCAGCCCAGTGGACTGAACATTGACCTATGAACCAGGAGGTCATGATTCTATTCCCAGTCAGGGCACCTGCCCAGGTTGCAGACTCAATCCTCAGTGTGGGCATGCAGGAGGCATCATTGATTCTCTCTCATCATTGATGTTTCTATTTCTTCCTCTCCTTTCCTCTCTGAAATCAATAAAAATATGTTTTTTTAAAAAAGGCATATAATAAGTTCAAAATAAAATAACTATTTCCTTTGTGTTCTAATAACACTATAATAATTCAAACTGTATAGCACAACTCAGGAGATAAATCTTTAGGACAGAAAATTCAAAACCAAACCCAAGTTTGTAAGATAATCTTATAAATACATTTGACTTCTAAACCACATGAGATTGGTATAGATGAAGAATTAAATGAAACTGCCATTTAATATCATTATTAACACATTGCGGACCAGTAGTTTTATTGCTAGCTTTACCCAGTGGCCAGATAAGTTTCTATTGAATGAGTACAAAAAAACGTTTTACATAAATGTTAAAGGCACGCTTTAAAATTAAATACTCATTGCATTTTGAAGTTATTTATTACATGTTCTTACAAGCTAATATCTTTTTAATGTGTGATACTTTGTAAAACACTGTGTACTATGAAGCAAGAATTCTCGTGATCTGTCCGCAATGTGTTAACTTTCAGAAAACTTGAAGATCTAAACTATGGGAATGTGTAAGAAATACCCGTTAATATAATTTTTGGTTAAGGAGAGACTCTTGAGGATGTCAAAATCAGACACTATAAATCAAGTTGATAGAACTGTGCTACCTAACATTTTTAAACTATGCATTTTCAAAAGCCATAAACAAGAGTTAACTAGAAAATAACCAGGTGTGACAGTATTTACCAGATGTATCAGAAACAGTAAATGTCTTCTCCTTATAACTAGTTCTGTTAAATCACCGAATAAAAGGAAGTCTACTAATAGATAAATCGACAATGGTAATAAAAAGGCAAGTCATAAGAGAAATGCAGATGACTAATAAAGAAAAAGTTCCCCATCTCAGAAGTAATTAAGAACTGCAATTTAGAACCATCTTCAATTCTGTTTTCGACTTATTATGTATATTTATGGACTTACATCACTGTCTTCCCCACAGTCTGAGCGCATTTAGTGCAGGATCCGTCATCTTGATTTTTTAAAATACCCATCCTTTCCCAATGCTGGTCACACAGTTGGGTGGATAAAAGGATATAGAGATGGATGAAATAATGTATGTCTTATTTAATTTCCAGAGCTGGTCACAGATAAGGAATGTAGGTTGAGCATGGTTTTTTTTTTCTGTTTTCGCTTCTGTAGTCATGGATACATTATATGTTCACAAGAAGAATTTTGAGAAGGGATTTGAATGTTTTTTGACATAACTTTTTTTACTGTGCATGATTTTCAACATATTTTCAAACAAATATGCTAGGAATTTTTGAAAATCCTTTCAGGTTGCAATTTAAACCTAGTTCTCTAGATATTCTGAGAGACCTGGGAAGTATCCAGCTGTTAAGAATGAGGGAAACGAAGCCTGTTTATGATGTGAGATGTGGGGGAAGGAGCAATGATGAGAGAAAATAAACTGCTAATAGGAACAAAATAGAATGCAAGGCCAGGGTGGGAGGTATATGTTACTGTGTATAATAATGAAACTATCATCTCTAATCTTGTATTAGAATATACGTTCCAAGATGGTAGAGACTGTGGTTGCTGGCTCTAGAATAGTGATGGCTGGCACACAATGAGGTTAATAGCTTTTTTTGAAAGAATAAAAGGCCCACATGCAGCTTTGTGCCCTCTTTATTGTGTTTTTTTTTTCATGTTACATCACATACGGTTTCACATCACCTTTATAGCCATCATTATAAGTAGCAGCAAAATATTCCATTGTATGCCACATAATGTACATAATCATTCCCTTACTATTAGTTGCTTGCTTTTGCTGTTAGACACAATGCTACAGTGAATATGTTCCTGCTTACCTTACAGTCTTTTCAATACTCAGGATTATTTTGTTAGGACAAATTCCTGGATATGGTCTTACTGGATCAATAGACATGCACATACATTTTGGCTCCTGACACAAATGCCCAGTATCCTTTATGTAATCCAACACATAATTAGTGTCAGTTGTTTCAGTTGGCATATGAACTACCCTGTGTTGTCATAGCCAGGAAGTCCTGCTGTCCTCATCAGGGTACTTTGTAGATATTTTATTCATCTGAAGATTTAGAGTGGAAGTCTGAACCCTCATAAATAATACATAAATAGAACTAGAGAAAGGCACTGTATTTTGAGTCAAAGAAAATTGACAGCAAGGGTAATGTATTCTTTTATCACATAATACAGAGAAAAGAGTAGGAAGATAATTGCTGCTATGAATTCCTAAAAGTGTTTAAACATGTCAATTAAGTAGAAAACAAGGAAAGATGGTGGCGGATATTGAAGATAGACATGTTATCTTCTTACCTTTTTTGGGGGGTTGGGGGGAGAAGGGCTTTGGCTTTTTAACTCATTCATTATAGAATTCACAAGCATTTTATAGCTATACATTTTAACTTTTATTTTTCATAGGAGAAACTGTCAATGTGGTGTCAGTTTAAGTTTGTAGCCTGGAATGTTTACAAAGACTATTAATTGCCACTATATTTATATTTATGTGCCCCTTTAAAACTGCACATATTTGTCAAATGTCAGTAAAAGCTTAGTCTGTTCAGCTAGGATCTGCCAGTACCTTGTACCTAACGCCTCCCCATCTGAAAGCACGTGACTGAGGCCTTCCCCACAGGAGCTGGCCATTAGTATTGCTCTTGACTCATTGGTTCCAGACCTTGTAGGTAAGACTGTTAGAGAGTACCTACTGGGTCCTGTGACATGCACCTGTCTCCTGCTTTCATTGGCATATTGGTTTGGGGAATGGATATCCTGGATTCCCTTCCAGGTTCGACATTACTGATGACTTCCTGCAAATTTTAGCCAACTCTTTGTTTTCTAATTAATTACTGTCCATATTTGCAATGTGTTGATTAGGTTATTTGTGTGACTTCTCTAAGCTGGTCTGTAAGTCTGACATATGACTCTAATTTCACCCTTCCTAGCATAGTGTTAGTTCTTTAATTTTACACAGGTCCAATTATTGAAAAATAACGATAGCCCTGGGATTGGAAAAGGGAAACAGTTCATATGCAAAGAACATGGTTGCTATTGAACATTTTTACATCACCAAATAGACAACAAAAGTTGAAAAAATATAAAGGGAAATTAACATCTCTCTTGATGGAAGATTGTAATAGTTCTACCTTGCTATATAAAGGATACCAAAAATCAGTAAGAATAAAGTAGAGATATAAACAGCAGAGTTAACAAGCCTGATCTTATGGCCGGCCATACATACAACATTGTACTCACAATGGAGAATACATTTCCCCCCTCAAGTACTCACGGGAAGATGCACGCGCTACCAAAGCAAGAAGGATATGTCATTGGGATCTACTCGAGTCTCATCCAGATTGCCTGGCTATATTCAAGGCTTCAGATTCTACACACTAATGGAGAAATTTATTTTTACTCCTATTCAGCTCTACTTTTCTCAGACCATCTTAATTCTATGAAACGGCAAAAGAATCTTTGCTAACTCCTTTCTAGAAGTCTAAAGTAGAAATTAAGCTGCTTTCCCATCCTAATTGAATCTCTCTCTTTCCTCTGGCATCTGATGCTAGTTTAAAAACATCAAACTGTATCTGGATACTAGTTTCTTCAGTCGTTGAAATGGCCTCGGGTTTACTGTACACATATTGTGATGTAACTGCATTGGAGAGGAAGTCATCGCCATTATTTGTTAAAGTTTTATTATACTTCTCAGTTTTCTGAGTTTCTCTTGCTTTCTGAATAAGGTTTATAAAATAAATTTAGATAGTTCCATAAAAATGCTAAATTATTTGTTTTTTAACCATATAAACAACATAATTGATACTTTTATTAAGTGTCTTATTTTAACAGAAAGTTTTACTTCGTTAAATCTCACTTTTTCTTTCTCTTATGTATATTTTTCTCAATGGCATTTTCTTCATGCTGTACCGAATCTCATGCCTGTGATATCTGAGAGTTATTGATAAGATTTTTTAATATCAGCTATGTGCCAGTTAAATGGGTAAATATTCTAGAATGAATTGGTGTGTGGTAAAGATGAAATGCCATTAATTAAAAGATAAGCCAAGAAAACATGTTTTTTTTTTTTTTTATGATGATGATTTGAAAAGCCAGCTGTTGGCAGACTTACTAGTATCCCATTCTTAGGAAACTGTACTGGGAAATTAACAGAAAAACACTCATTTTTGTGATGCTTATTTCTTTCTCTTTGACCAGAGCTTTAAAAAAATCAGGTAAAGTAATAGGCTTGAGATAATTAACTTCACTTTTTAAAATATAAATAAAATATCTAGTAAAGACTTTTCAAGAAGAGATGGGGTAAAATCCTCAGTATGCAAAAACACTTTTCTGGGAAACAGCCTCTTACCTGAACAAACCCTTAGTATTTCCCCCCGGCCATCCTATAGAATAACAGCCTATGTGGTCGTGACACCCTCATGCTGTAACGAGCGATCACCAGGAGGCTGCGTGCGCGGTGAGGTGCGCATGGGTGGGCGAGGGCTTGATGCTGAGTGCGGTGCAGAGGTGGGTCCCGCGGCTCCTCACAGCACAGAGGTGGGTCCCGCGGCTCCGCGTGGTGAGGCCAGGGGTCCCGCGGCTCCGTGCAGTGCAGAGGTGGGACCCCTGGCTCTGGCCTACCTCTTTGGGGCAGTCCATCGAGGAGTCCCGGGTGGGTGGGCAGGGCCTACATCTTTGGGACGATTGATTGTGGGGCTCCCGCACTGTGAGAGGGCACAGGCCAGGCTGGGGGCCCCTCCCAAGTGCACGAATTTCGTGCACCGGGCCTCTAGTACATAAATAATTGTGTTGTATTTATATTTGAATTAACCAAAGAATAGATTTTAATAGCTGCATCTGCTCTGCTTTACCTTAAGCTAAATTCTTATCACACACCAGTTTTGTACTGTAGTGCACTAATTTTCGGAATGGCTGAATAATTATTACAAGCTGTGAAGCTTATTGTTATTTTCCTTCTTGATTGAGCCATCTGTCAGACACAGAAGCAAAGATAAAAATCTCATTGAGCCACCAAAGATTTGTATCGCTTAATATGTCTTCTGAGGAGGCACGTTTATCTGGGGGAAAAATAATGCTGCATTTCAAAGGGAATTGTTTTTCTTCTTTGCAGATGGGGAACTCAAGGAGATTTCACCACCACCCATCCCAGGCCCGTGGTCAAAGTGAAGCTCTTCACAGAAAGCACTGGCGTCCTGGCCCTTGAAGACAAAGAACTGGGAAGGGTGAGTTGCGACCAGCTCGGTGTGTTCAAGGTCATACAATTTTAACTTCTTTTCATTCAGAGTCATTCTCCAGGAGCCCAGCTTGCAGCTCTAATGTATTAAACGTAATTGTTGATAACATAGTGTTGTGATAGGCTTTGGGTATGTAAGGGGTACCTATAAGATCATAGTCACTGACTCGAGTCATTCTTCTCACACAAGTCCTCTACAGGCCGACTTGTACTTCTTGGTAAAAGGTAATTCTCGTTCAAACATTTCTGTCCATGGGTTAAAGGCATCATCTTTGTGTTTGAAGTAATCTGCTCTTTATGTTTATTACGGTTAGACTAATTACGGAACTCTCTTACATGTATTTTTTCTCTTTTATCTCACCCTAACCAGGTTGCTTAGTGGTTAGAGCATGGGCCTGCAGACTGAAGGGTCACAGATCAGATTCCATCAAGGGCACATATATCAGTTGCAAGCTTGATCCCCAGACCTGGTTGGGGCTTGTGTGGGAGGCAACTTATTGATGTGTCTGTCTCATGTCAATGTGTCTTTCCCCGTCCCTTCTACTCTCTCAAAAAATCAATGGAAAAATGTCCTCGGGTGAGGATTAACAACAACAACAAAGAATGGAAATAATAAACATATGTGTAAAAAAACAAAACAAAAAGCAAATGTACGATGATGTATGCTGTTAATTATGGGGGAATTGTCACAGGTATATCAGAACTTTCAATACCATCTTTGCAACTTTTCTGTAAAAAATTATTTCAGAATGCAAAGGTTGGTTTTAAAAAGATTTATAAGAATAAGGATTTAAAATTAAATGTTATTAAAATATTTTTAAAACACTTTACCATATATATTCTAAGAAACAAGTATTTTCTTACACTTCAATTCCTTTATCACACCTAGGAAATTTAATATTTATTCAATAATATGTGCTAGTCAACATTCAGAGTTCTCTAATTATCCCAACATGTCTAGAAAAGCTAGATTCCCTCTCATCCAGATTACAGTCAGGGTCACGCCATGTAGTGCATTGGATGTTATGACTACTTAGTCTCCTTTACTTTATAATGCCCGCCTCTATCTCTTTTTTTTTTTTTTTTTTTTTTTACCCCCCCCTTTTTTTTTTTTTTTTTTTTTTTTTTTTTGTCACGATGATGAAATTTTTGAAGAGTTTGAACTAATTTTGTAGAATGTTTTTTATTCAGGACTTGTTTTATTATTATTTTTTCATCATTAGATTCAGGTTAACATTTTTGGGAAAAGCACTACCTTTATGATGTTTTGTGCTTTTTGTTTTAATTGTGTCATATCTGGAGTCAGATAATGGCAGATTATTTTGATATTGATGGTAATTAAACATGATTTCATTTGTCTTTGTTTTCTGGCATTTGAGTTATCAGACTCAGCCTATACCCTCCCTGCCCTCAGCCTGTAATCAGCACTGGTACCTTTTACTAATGATGGAATTTAGAAACCAACATTCTGTGTATCATCAGTTCTGGTAAAGAAATTATATATATATCATGAGTTTCCTGGTTCCCCACAGCATCAATATACTTACTCATTTTCTGTCTTATAATACATACAAAATCCTTTCAGAAAAACCACAACAGTACAGAGCCAATAACAAGCTTACAAAGTAAAGGTCAGCATTTCTTTACAGATTTTTTTTTTTTGTCCTTAGAATATATTCCAGTAAAGGTATATGTCTGATTGCTGTGTCAAAAGTCACTTAATGCAATGGAAGATAATAAGACTTCTTATTAATATTCTAGTGAGTGAAAATAAAGAAATTGCAAGTTTAGTCATTATGAGGATTTTCATCAACAAATATATTAGATAATAGTTTTCCCCTGAGCAACTAACAGGCTTATTTAATCAGTTTTCCCTGCTGAGAAAGTTTGACTCCACCCAGCTTTTAACTGTCATCTGGAGGTATTGCTTCTCTGGATCCCCACCCCTTGTCTATAAATTGAGCAAGGTGAAATAAAAACTCTCTGTTGTCATTGCTAGTTCCAGTTCTCTATCATTGTATTGGTTTACCAATTATCATTACTGCTTACCATTGGATCCGAACCCCATTTAATCCTCTTTAAGGCTGGTAGTAACCTTCCATCCTATATAATAAAAGTCTAATATGCTAAGCATCCGGTCATCTATTCAACCAATCAAAGCATAATATGCTAATGATATGCTAAGGCTGCTCAACCACTCGCTATAATGTGCATTGACCACCAGGGGCAGACGCTCCGACTGGTAGGTTAGCTTGCTGCTGGGATCCGGCCAGGCCGGACACGCCTTGGAGCCTTCCCATGGTCCCTTCCCAGCTGGCCAACCTCCCACATCCCTCCCCGGCCCCATTCGTGCACCAGTGGGGTCCCTCAGCCTGGCCTGTGCCCTCTTGCAATCTGGGACCCCTCAGGTTTCAGCCCGATCCCACTCAACATAGGAGCTGCCCCCTCGTGGTCAGTGTGCTCCCAAAAGGGAGCGCCACTCAGCCAGAAGCCCGGCTCACGGCTGGCAAGCCCAGTGGTGGTGGCAGAAGCCTCTCCTGCCTCCGCTGCAGTTGGACGTTCCCCAAGGGCTCCCAAACTGTGAGAGGGCGCAGGCCGGCTGAGGGACCCCCTCACCCTCTGAGTGCATGAATTGCATGCACCGGGCCTTTAGTGTTTAGATAAGGAAAATGAGAATTGGAGAGGTTAAAACCATTGTGTAAGTGCAAGAGTCAGGATTTGAACTCAGCTTACCTGACTCCAAAGTCTGCATCCTACAACAATTATTAAACGTGACACCTGATAAAATGAGGACATTTGACAGTGTTTTAGAAATCATGTTGTGAGTATAGGCCAATTTAATGTCATGACTTAAAGCAGGAACCAAATATAATTTAAGCTAAAGTCATTTTATGCATAGCCATTTAATATACTTTAAATCATTTCATACAATGATTTGACTCTGATTAGGGTTCTCCCTGGCTGCCAGTGTCTTTTTATTTCTGTGAGTGCTTCTCAACTCTGTGTGCAGATAAGAACCGCAGTGGGGAGTATTGGAAAAGAAGCAAGTTCTGGGCCCACATTTTTTTTTAGTTGATTTGGGGTGAACTCAGGAAGGAGTTCTCAGGAGATACTAATGCACATTTAGGATTGAGAATTGCTGCACACTGATACTAATGTGTAGCCAGGGTTTAGAACTGATAATTAATAAGGATAAGAAAAAGTCTATCATAGCATATAGTTTTGTGAAATGGTAGCTCAAAATTAGATAGGCCTCGGCTGTGGAAGGTTGTGTTTTTTTTGGCCAGTGCTTGACATGCAGATTATGTTTGTAGATGGCAGATGCCAGTACTTATTTATGGAAATGGAGGTGGCATATGGAGATTTTTCATCTGAATTGGTTGCCAGCCCTCCACCAGGTACTAAGGGAATACCTGGAGGCAGAACAGGGAATGTTTTATATTATGGGGTTGTTCTACCAGATAAGCAGTTGACCAGCCAAGCACCCAGAATTCTAAGGTTTATCATGATCAAGATAATTTTGTCCAGAAACCTTTAAAAGCAAGTTTAGCCATACTAACGTAGCCCTACGAAAATTTAAATAATGATCCCACAGGACATCTATTTGTGGGCTAGGCAATTTCCATTGAGAATTTCAGAATGAATTGTACTCCCCGGTCGGTATTTAACTTGCCAAATGGTTTTCTTGAGTACAAAATGAATTTTTGAAATTTCTTCCCAAATAACTTTTTACTTTTAAAAGTGTTGCTAAGAAGACATTCTTTCTGCCAGTTATTAGAAAAATAACCTGGGGGAGAAAAAAATGGCGACCAGCAGGAAGGTAGGGAGGGAGAGAGTGTGAGAGTGCAAAGAAGTGATAGAGGAGTGTGTGGACGTGTGTGGTGTGTGTGTATGAGCTAGGGACAGCTAGATTCTGCAGGTCTTCTAAGGGGCTGCTAAACCGGGCAGTCTTAGGCGGCGGAGTCCAGCTCCCGGCGCGGACACTCCTAGGCGGCCAGCCCAGGCACAGCGACCACGCCATCTTGGGAAACAGAGCTGCTTGAGACTAGGATCCTGGCCTCAGCACCACCCAGTCTGATCTCAGACGCATACCAGGACCCTGCAGCCACTGGGGACAGAGACCTGCGACCACAGCTACAGACCTGCGGACACCAAAAGTGCGGAGATCCCCGCGGCAGATCCGTGAGTAACAGAGCCCACCCCCCCTTCCCGCAGGCTCGCGGGCAGCGCCATAGTAACTGATAGACCCGCCCCTTGCCG
>NW_005370153.1:678250-689841 GCF_000412655.1 Myotis brandtii
TGTTTCTCGCTCATCGATGTTTCTAACTCTCTATCCCTCTCCCTTCCTCTCTGTAAGAAATCAATAAAATATATATATATAAAAAAAAATAAAAAAATAACCTATTGTCTGTTCATACACTCGGAGTTCGTGGCCTTGGTACCACCTCAGCATACCCAGAAGGAGGCTGTTCTGCCTCTCTGAGGATGGAGAATCATGCAAATCAGAGAATTTTTTTTTTTTTTACAGTGCAGAGGAGCCAGAACATACACTTTTTTTTCTAATTTGATTAAATAATATTTCAAGATAGCAATAAGCTAAAAGTTTGTTCACCTCTTAGATAGACATTTTGAGAGTAGTAATATTTTTGAAACTATGGCTTTCATTTTATGTATTTGGCTTGTCTTTTTCCTTTTGAATACGTATACTTCTGTTCAACATATCTTAATCTGGAGATATTCTTACCTAATAATTGAAAGGGACAGTCATTATGCTTCTTTTACAAATTAAATACTACCTTGAAGCAGCAGGTAGTGGTTAATTTCAGATACGTTTTTAATGGTAAGTTAAATTAGCCTTGCTGAATTTATTGTTCTATTATGATGAACTATTATCTTTCAAGCAGCTTGTTAAATCTTAATGAAGTAAGTAATAGCCCATATTTTTGCCTTTTTCATCAAATTGTTTCTTCTGTTTGCTTTTTTAAGCATCAAAGGAGAGTCATCTGAGGAGTTAACAGAATAAGCATGATTTTTGTTTCTGAAACTTGACAAGAGAGAAGTGATGTAGTGGAGTGTTTAAATATTTGTCTTCTTCGGAGGTTTGAGAAACTATCTTAGAAAGTCTAATTCACTGGCCAGTCTAATTTTCTTCTTCTTGCCCCTCTTGTGTTTCTGAACTATGTCTTTTTAGTTTTTCTCATTTATATGGTTCTAGTTAAGTTGAATTCTCAAAAAAATAATTCTCATTTTTGTTAAAATTTTTAGGAGTACATGAATTACTTTACCCAAATGCAGCATATTTGATTGAATACCCTATACATATAACTGTGTAGAAGCCATAGAGTTAAAAACATGTATCTGATTTCCTGTTTATATAGGCAGTCATTGTAGAACTTCTAATTTCAACATATAAAATAATAGGTAAGATATGTTATTGAATAATTAACCATCCTAATTTTTCACAAATAATGAAAGTTAAATTCATAAAAATTACCTAAGACTTTCCTTAACTCAAACAGACAAAGCTTATATTTGAGGATTTAATTAAAAGTTTCCAGCATTTTATGAATGTGATTTATCTGCATACTAAAGGCCCAATGCACGAAATTCATGCAAGAGTAAGTCTTCCTTCCCCCGGCTGCTGGCACCGGCTTCCCTCTGGCACCCGGAACCTGGGCTTTCCGCCAGCCACCAGCAGGCACCTGGGACCCAGGCTTCCCTCGCAGCCCCGACTTCGTCCGGAAGGACATCCGGTCTAATTAGCATATTTTGCTTTTATTATTATAGATGAATCAAAAAAAGCATTAGAGAAGCTACTGGTAAAAGCATAGGTATTTTTCTTCAATTTTAAAGCAAAATTTAATATTTAATTTCATTGAAATAGCCAGCACTAGGTGAATGCTAGTTTAGTCAGTAAATTAATATCATTTGCTGCAACATAGAATGGAAATTCATTTGCATTTCATATATGTCTCATTTACCTTACCATACACAGTAGACTTTCATTTTTGTAGTTCTAGCAAGTAGTGTAACTTTTCTGAAACTAAAAATCACAGAGAAGGTCTCCTTCCTCTAATGCTTTCATGTAGCCACTTCTGACAAGAGTTTGTTGCCATATCTCAGAAGCCATGTGGGTGACAAGAAGCAAGACCACGCAGGTGAAGGGTCAGAGATAATTCGTACATGGTGCATGTTTTTTTGAAATATTTTTTTGTAGTGGCAATGAATTATGTCTGGCTCATTAGTAACATGCTGTGAAGTGTTAGAGGAGGCTACTTATCGTGCTAAGTCTGACTTTGAAGGAAAGGAGATCTTGACAACTTACATCAGTTCCTCAAAGAGAGGTGGCCACCATCCTCACTGTAGAGGTAGAGGAATGCATTTTCTTAACTTTCTTACCACTAAAGGAGGGTGAGCAAGTTATCAATAGGCTTCCTTCATGGTGGGTCCGTGTGGGTGATTATAGTAGAAGTTGATATTTCAGTTTCCTCAGCACAATAGATGGAGCAAATGTTAGACATATATTCTGTACTAATTAATCCTTTATTTCTAATAGGTGGATTATAATGTTTCTTTATGATTTTAATTTTTCTTCTCCATCATCTGGTACTGATCATTTTGAACATATTTTTGCATGCTTATTTTCATCTGTACATCTTTGTTGAAAAATCTGTTCACACATTTTCCCCGAGTTTCGCTTATTCTTAAGTTTGGAAAAACGATAATAAATTGTTTTACATATCCTTTATCAGATGTACAATTTTTAAATATTTTTCTCCTAGAGTCCAGCTTGTTTTTTCATTAACAGTGTGTTTCAAAGAGCAGATTTTTTTTTTAATTTTGAAGTTCAATTTGTGAGGTGTTTTTTGTTGTTGTTGTTGTTTTCATGGCTTGTGCTTTTGGTGCCATATCTAAGACATCTTTGCCTGACTCAAGGTCAGAATTACCCTTTGTTTTCTTCTTGAAGTTTTATAGTTTTCGATTTTTACATTTATATATTTCATCCATTTGTGGTTAATCTTTATATCATGAGCTACATGTAGATCAAAGTTCACTTTTTTATATATGAATATTCAGTTTTTTTATACCATTATAGGAAAGGCTTTCTTCACTGAATTTCCTTAGCAGTTTTGTTGAAAATCAATTGTCTATCTATTTGTGGGTCTATTTCTGCACTCTCTCTTCTGTTTCATTGATTTGTTTTCCTATCTCAATGCCAATAGCATATCACCATGATTACCTTAACTTTATCATAAGTCTATTATATTAAGTAGTGATAGTTCTTTAACTCTGTTTTGTTCTTCCTCCTTCCACCACCAACCTCCAACTTGTTTTGTTTATTCTAGGTCCTTTACTTTGCTCTATGGATTTTAAAATCAGTTTGTGGGTTTCTACAAAACAACACCCAGTGTGATTTTGATTGGGATTGCATTGACTCTGCAGATCAACTTGGGAATTGATCAACAAAGAACAGTATGTCTTTTTCCAAACAAACAACTGCAACCCTAATTTGCCCACAGTACAGGGGTGGGCAAATTAGGGTTGTAGTTGTTTGTTTGGACAAACTCTGTTCTTTGTTTACGCACAACTATAAACCTACATTTTTCCATCTTATATATCCCTCCATTTATTTAGGTCTGATTTCATTTCTTGTAGCAATGCCTTAATAGTTTTCAGTGTACAGGTTTTGCATTTCCTTTGTTAAATCTATCACTGAGTATTTCATGTTTTGGATGCTATTCTAAATGGTATTATTTTATTAGTTTAATTTTTAATTTGAACTAAAATTGATTTTTCTATATTGATCATATATCCTCCAACCTTGCTAAACTCAATCTAGTAACAATTTTGTAGATTGATTGTTTTTTCATAGGTAATATTGTCTACAAATAGTTTTACTTTTTCCTTTCTAATCTTGGTGCTTTCTTTTCATTGCCTTATTTTTTTTACTAGAACCTCCGATGGTATGTTGAATAGAAGTGGTGAAGGTGGAGATCCTTGTTTTGTTGCTGGTCTTATGGGAAAAGCATTCAGTCTTTCAACGTTATGTTTGATATTAGCTGCAGGTTGTTGGTAGATCCCTTTCATCAGGATGATAAAGTTCCTTCTGCTAATTTTTATTTAACTTATTTTGTCTCTGATCTTTATTCTTTTTTATCTACTTTTGGTTTAATTCATGATACTTTTTCTACTTTTTAAAGTAAAAACTGAATCCACTGACTTGAGAAAAATCTGATTTTCTAATATTTAGTACTATGAATTCCCACAGTCCATATGAAAAGACTGTGATTTCTTCTGTTGTTCAGTAGAGTTTTATAAATGTCAAATAGGTGAAGGTATTGTTCCTATCTTCCATATCCTTATTGATTTTCTGTCTACATTTTAAATCAGTTATTGACAGAATGGTATTAATCTCTGAGTATAATTTTGTATTTGTTCCATCAAATTTTTTTTTGTATCTTAAGGATCTTTTATTAGGTGCATAAATATTTAGGACCAATATTTTCTCTTAATTAATTGACTGCTTTGTCATTGTGAAATGACCTTCCTGCTCCCTGGTAATATATTTGACTTTAAATTAATTTTAGCCATCCGAGCTTTCTTTTAAGTAGTATCAGCCTATATCTCTTTTCATAGTATAATTGATTTATTTCTTTATATTTAAAATATCTTTGTTTTAGATTTATTATTTTTTTATTTTGTTCCATCATCATTTATCCCCTCTATGCCCTCTTCCACCTCCACCCATCCCCTGCCCCCTATAATCACCACACTGTTGTCCATGTCCATGAGTTCTCTCACTTTTTCTTTTTTTGCTTAATCCCTGCACCCAACACCCTCCCCAAAAAGCAGTCTGCCTGCATTCTACATAGGAATCTGTCTCTATTTTGCTCCATAGTTCATTGTATGTCATTAAATTCCACATATGAATGAAATCATATGTTACTTATCTTTCTCTGATTGGCTTATTTCACTTATCATAATTTCTCCAGGCCCATCCATGCTGTCACAAAGTGTATAATTTTCTTTCTTTTACGGCAGAGTAGTATTCCTTTGTGTAAATGTACCACAGCTTTTTTTGTCCACTCATCTACTGATGGGTACATGGGCTGGCTTCCATATATTGGCTATTGTAAATAATGCTCCAGTGAATATAAGGGTACATATATTCTTTGAAATTAGTGTTTTGGGTTTCTTTGGATAAATTCCCAGAAATGGAATTGCTGGATCATAAGACAGTTCCATTTTTAACTTCTTGAGGTAACTCCATACTGCTTTTCACAGTGGCAATCCACAGTCTGCATTTCCACCAACAGTGCATGAGAGTTCCCTTTTCTCCACATCCTCACCAACACTTATTGTTTGTTGATTTATTGATGGTATCCATCCCTGCAGGAGTGAGGTGATATCTCATTGTGGTTTTAATTTGCTTTTCTCTGATGATTAGTGATGTTGAGCATCTTCTCATATGTCTAATGGCCATCTGTATGTCCTCTTTAGAGAAGTGTCTATTCAGGTCTTTTGCCCATTTTTTAATTGGATTGCTTTTTTGTTGTTGTTGTTGAGCTTTATAAGTTCCTTATAAATTTTGGATATTCATCTTTTATCAGATGTATCATTGGTGAATATGTTCTCACATTCAGTGGGTTGTCTTTTCATTTTGACAATGGTTTCCTTTGCTGTGCAAAAGCTCTTTGGTTTGATTAGTCTCATTTGTTTATTTTTCCTTTTGTTTTCTTTGCCTGAGGAGGTATATCAGAGAAAATATTGCTATAAGACATGTCTGAGATTTTACTGTCCATGTTTTACACTAGGATTTTAATGTAGTTGAGTCTTAACATTTAAGTCTTTAATCCATTTTGAGTTTATTTTTGGGTGCAGTGTAAGATGGTGGTCTAGTTTCATTTTTTTACATGTATCTGTTCAATTTTCCCAGCACCTTTTATTGAATAGACTATTTTTAGTCCATTGTATATTTTTGCCTCCTTTGTCAAATATTAATCGAATATATAAGGCATGGATTTATTCTTGGGCTCTCTATTCTGTTCCATTAATCTATACGTATGTTTGTTTTTTATGCCAGTACCATACTATTTTCATTACTATGGCCTTGTAGTGTAGTTTGATATCAGATAGAGTGATTCCTCCAAATTTGTTCTTCTTTCTCAAGATGCTGTTGCTATTCTGGGTCTTTTGTGGTTCTATACAAATTTTTGAAACATTTGTTCTACTTCTGTGAAATACTCCATTGGTATCTTGAAAGGAATTGTGTTGAATCTGTAGATTGATTTGGGTAGTATGGACATTTTAATCATGCTAATTCTTCCTACCCATGAATCAGGTATATGCTTCCACTTATTTGTATCTTCCTCAATTTCTTTCCTCAGTGTCTTACTGAGACACTGAATTTTGTGAGTACAGCTTTTTTGCATCCTTGGTTAAACTTATTCCTAGGTATTTTATTCTTTTTGAAGCAATTGTGAATGGTATTGGTTTTTTAGTTTCCCTTTCTGATAGTTCATCATTGGTGTATAAAAATGCAACTGATTCCTGGATATTTATTTTGTATCCTGCTACTTTACTGAATTCATTGATCAGTTCTAGTATTTTTGGTGGAATCTTTAGGGTTCTCTATATATAATATCATGAAACCTATGTAATTTTTTAACCAATGTCACCCCAATAAATTTAATGAAAAAAAGAAGGAATATCCACCTTTATTGTCTTTAGCACCTGTACCTAAAAGCCATCTACTTTTATTCCCTGCTAGTTCTTATTGCATGTCATCTATGAGTCCAAAAAATAAAGTCCTTAGGTCAAAGGCACCAGATTCTAATTAGCTGCCTGTTGAGTATCACAAACTAAAAAGCTTGAAACCTCTTTCTAGAAGACATTGATTCTTGTTTTGGCTCTGCCGCAAGAGTTATGAGGGCATGAACAAGTCACTTAACCTATCTCTCCGTCTGCCCTGACCTTTATTCCCCACCACTCTTCCATATTATCGCATATTTTCTGAATTCATTCTATTCTTTGGAGCATGGGAAATGTATCACCAGTACTTCTCAACCTCATACTCTTCTTTCTGTCTTCCTTTTTTATTATTTAAATGACTACTGACTAGTTTGCTATGTAATTGCAAATTGGAAGGTTTTTCCTGAGTCTTACCATTTTGGCAAATTGTTAAGCTGTGATTATTATAAGATCCATAGATTTCTTTTTCAAATGAAGAATAAGAGTTCATTTTCCTTCTTCAGGGTGGTATTTTGTTTTTAACATAAATAACAATACTTATCCATAAATTAGTCAATCCTAAAACATTTTGCTATGCAGTTGGCTAGTTCATGTCAGTTTCAGGATGCAGCTGAAGTTATTAAAATTTAGATACTATATGTAACTCCCTCCTTCCCATCTTTCCATCATGTATTATGGATTGACAGAAATAAAATTGACTTGGCTTTAAGAATTCTTATATGGTACTTAATGACCAAAGAGTAAGAACCGTGTCAATTTAGTTAACCTAATGTTTGTGAAACAACTAATGGAATAATGTGTGGGATTAGGGAGGGGATGTAAAATTGAAGGTTATTGCTATTCTTAATTTATTGCTGAGGGGAATCAATCAAGAATAATAAATAGGTTTTTCTGTTTAGATAAGTCTTTAAAAATACAGATGTAGCTGTGATGGAACATATGCTGCATCCAAGGAGAAATATGAAATTGGTACCTTACAAGCAATAAAACTGATATGTGAAGATGAATAAAGGCCAGTACTTTTAATTGAGTCACGACAAAAATACAATGACAAACTTGAATATGTCTTTCAAAATCTTTAAGGGAAGACTTTGAAATAGAAGAAATAATTCTTGATCATTTGGGTATATGGAATTTGTTAGAAATATATGCATGACTGTGTTCATTCTAGTAACCAAAATATTCATCTATTTACAAATTTTTATATTCATGATAAGGAAATTAAAAAAATTGTTTAAGTGAAAAAACAACAAAGTGAGAAAAAAATTTTTTTTCAAAAGATTTCATATAAGCAGAATGCTTTAGGAATGTGAGAGAAATCATCTCACATACACATACAAACATATAAAACCTTGCATTAAAGTAATCAGACAAAGCTAATGATAGAAATGTATATGTAGAGATAACTTTGAATTACACATTTAGTGGAAATATCTGAAAGGTAAATTTAGTGTTTTTTATTATCAAATCTTAGCTTTTAGTGTTCTTTTATAATGTAGTTTCAGCTTTTATTGTTTGTGTATTAGTTTCCTATTGAAGATTAACAAATTACTAAAAACTAGTGGCTTAAAACAATACAAATTTATTACCTTACAGTTGTAGAGATCAGAAGTCCAAAATGAATCTCAGTGGGCTAAAATCAAGGAGTTGGCAGGGTTGTGTTCCTTTCTGGAAGATCTAAGAGAAAATGCAGTTTTTACCATTTTCAGCTTCTAGAAGCTGCCAGTATTCCTTGGCTCATGGCCCCCTTCTGTTTCCAAAGCTTAGCAATGTTCACTATTTCTCACAATCATTCCAACACTCACTCGTCTGCCTTTCTTTTCAGTACCTAAGAAGCTTGTGGTTGGATTGGGCCCACCGGGAACATCTAGGTATCTTCCCATTTTAAGGTCAGCTAATTAGTAACCTTAATTACATCTGCTACCTCGATTCTCCTCACGTCAAGTAACATATTCACAGGTTCTGGAAATTAGGACATAGGCATCTTTGGGAGACTTATTCTACCTATCACAGTCCAGGAATGGAAAGATGAGAGTTTCATAAATTTTTAGAGACTGGTAAGTAAATGGCATCCGAATTCTGGCATTTACTACTGTCATTTTTCAAATTTTGGCATTACTTTAGTTGGCAGGTCTTTTTCTCTTTTTACTTCAGTGAAATAAAAATTTTACATTTGCATTTTTATTTCTAATTTCTCTAAATATCCATTTATTCAGTCAGTCAACCAACTAACAAGCAACCAAAAAATAATGTCTACTATAGTATATGATGGGGAACCCTGGTGAAAATATGGCTTAATTAAAGATACTGGCTTAAATTACCCTATGAGCCACAGAATAGCTTCTGCCCTCAAGTAGATCACTCTGCTAAATGCATTCCAAGAGCCCCTTCATATGATGATTCATTTTTAAGCAGAGATGTCAAAAAGATTTGGGAATAATTTTATGCACCTTGGTTTTTCTTTTCCATGGCTTTTCCTCAGTCCCCATCATGCAACTAACAAAACTTTTAATCTCTGTCTTTTAACAAGCTAATGCCAGAAAAAAGTATATAATTAAGACAATACATTCTCTTTTTTTCTTTTTACTCAGTTTCTTTTTCTTTTTGTAAAAGACCTCATAAAAATGTACTGTGTACTTTGTGTGGTTCTGTCAGGTCAGGAAAACATTTAGTAAGGGGTTGGAAGTTTGATCAATTTCGTATTGTAAATTCCAGGATTCTTCCCAGCTTTCAAAATAAAGGAAACTGGATTTAGCCCACCGACAGTAGGGTTGACAGAAGACTTATTGCTAATCTTTCAGTATACAAAAGAGCATTGTGTTAGTGAGAGTGAGCAGGTGTTCTTTGTTTCAACGCAGCAGGACAGGAAGCATTGATATTAAATCAAAGAAGTAATTTAAGCAACCTCAAGTGTATTGAACACTGGAAAATGTTACTAAAAGGGCTGCAGATTTCTCTCAGAAAAATCATCCAATTTATCTTTTCCACACACTGAAAATGTAGGGACTCTGATAGTGGAGAAAATATATGCTAGCTTTTAACATCCTATATAATAAAGAGCTAATATGCTAATTAGACTGGATGATGGAACGACCTTCCAGAACAACCAGTGGGCGGGGGGCAGAGCCACAGCTGAGGAAGCCGGGGCTGTGAAGGCCTACCCTTGCAAGAATTTTGTGCATCGGGCCTCTAGTGTGCTAAATAAAAATTTACTGAAATGAAGTAAATTATTCAGTTAGTTTCACAACACATACTCTCTCAAGGAGGTACTCGAAAGGTTCATAAGAAATAGTCACTATGAATCTTTGCTAAACTGTAATAACGCTTGTCAGTTGAATGAGAAAGAGAAAGATGTAAACCGAATCAAGGTTTCTCAAAGAAATACCTATACCTATACTCCTCTGGAGAGATGGTCACTTGGCCATTCTTGTCAGTTGAATGAGAAAGAGAAAGATGTAAATCGAATCAAGGTTTCTCATAGAAATACCTATACTCCTCTGGAGAGATGGTCACTTGGCCATTTCCTTAAAATACCCTGTGTCTCAAGGATATCTGCTTGTCAGCAAAAATGATTTTTAATCACAAATCGAAACAGGATTCCAGCTAATAACATTTTTCGTTCCTTCTTACTCTTATTTTAAGGATGTATTTTTAATGCCAGTTCATCTCTTATTTGAATGTTAGAATGTCTGACCACACACTGAGTCTTATGACTCCCACAGCTCAGTAGAAGGGCATTATTCTTTACTTAAATGTATGAAAATTTGATTGTCATTTATTGGCTTAAAAGCATCTTTTGACTGCATGTTATGGGATGACATACAAACTCCTTAACTAAACACATTCTTTTACATTCTATTCCTAGACTTCTTTATTGGTCTCATCCATCAGTACAACCTTCTCATTTTCTTAACCTCTTCAACCTACCTGGTCATATCCTCATTCTGCTATGCCTTTGAACACAAGGTTCCTTCTTTCTAGCTAAAGTGATCTTGTTCATCTTGCCCAGTCTTGCTCATGTAAGAATTAAGTGAAGTCTTCCCCTATTCCTCAAACAGATATCTTCGTCAAGCCATTGTAGTCTGGCCTCACCTATATTTTCTCTTGCTGGAGATCTCTCGTGACTTCTCTTTTAAGCCAAGCAATAGCCTTCCCGCCCTGACTGTGCTTGACCATTTGGCCAGTTTCTACTCCCTGAAACACAGCCAACCGTGAATATAGTGGACCACAACCTCCCCGTTTTTCATCTGCTGTTCCTTGACCTCTGGTCTCAGTTATAGAGTTCTTTTCCTTTTCCTAATCCTTAAAAGCTATGTTCCACAGGGTTCTCTCTCCTTACCTTTTGATGAGATAGAGAATTGGCATGGCAGAAAATGTAATGAGCATTTGTATTGGTTCAAGTTCTTTTCATGGCAAACAGTGGACACTGACTGAGGGTCAGCCCAGGGAACAAAGAAAGAGCTGACCTGTCTGGCTTGGAGGAAGGCGTTGAGAACTAAAGGTAAGAATGAGAATGTCAGCATCAGCATGGTGTGCCCTTTTCTAGGGCGCCACTCTTAGAATGGTTCCGTGGCAATGGCCCCATGCAATTATGTCTCAGGCCCTTCCCATGTGTTTGGCTTTGTAAATCTTAAGTGTTCTTTTAGGTTCCCAAATGAGTCAGTCATTCTTCTATGTGAGTCTGTCCTGATTCCTTGAAGAATTGCTCATGGTACTCATCTTTGAGATAGAATTATACCAGATGTGTTTCTCTATTATTTTACTATAAGACTACTATAGTGCAACTATAAGTGCAACTATTTTGCTTCCTCTCGGCTGCTTATGGGAAAAGGCAGAGAATAGTTTACCTAGCCCTAAAACTCATCTAGCCCCTCTCAGTTCTTCTAGATTTCCCCTCCTAGTTTTTTAGTTTTTCGGGTCTTTGTTAAAATTCAGTTTATAAATTTAGAAAGACGTATTTATAGGTCACAAAGTTCAACTAATTTTATATCTACACCAATGCATGTGGTTTGGCTTTAAGTAATTTATCTAAATAGGAAAGAAAACAGTGGAGAGGTGCCTGCTTGTTCAAGTATATTTTATTTTTTACTTCACCCCACTTTATTTATTTATTAAATTTAAATTCTTTTTTATAACATA
>NW_005370153.1:689991-703046 GCF_000412655.1 Myotis brandtii
CTCACCCCCAAGCAGAAGCCCTCACCCCCCTACTGTCTGTGTCCATTGGTTTTGCTCATATGCATGCATACAAGTCCTTTGGTTGATCTCTTACCCCCATACCCCCTCCCTTCCCTCATAGGTTGTATAGTCTGTTCGATGCTTCTGTGTCTCTTGTTCTATTTTTGTTCATTAATGAGGTACCATCTCACTCCTGTCAGAATGGCTAGCATCAACAAATCAACAAACGACAAGTGCTAGAGAGGATGCGGAGAAAAAGGAACCCTCCTTCACTGCTGTTGGAAATGCAGACTGGTGCAGCCACTGTGGAGAACAGTATGGCGTTTCCTCAAAAAATTAAAAATGGAACTCCCATTTGACCCAGTAATCCCTCTTCTAGGAATGTATCCCAAGAAAACAGAAACAGCAATCAGAAATGATATATGCACCCCTATGTTCATAGCAGCACAATTTACAATAGCTAAGATTTGGAAACAGCCTAATTGCCCAACAGCAGACCAATGGATTAGAAAACTGTGGTACATCTACACAATGGAATACTATGCTGCTGTAAAAAAGAAGGAATTCTTGCCATTTGCAACAGCATGGTTGGAACTGGAGAGCATTATGCTAAGTGAAATAAGCCAGTCAGAGAAAGATAAATATGACATGATCTCACTCATTTATGGAATATAATGAACAACATAAATTTAAATTCTTTATTGCTTAATGTATTACATAAGTCTCCTTTTAAGAGAAAGATCTTTCTGGACCCCATATGCTCTAAATATTATGAGTATACATATACTTACACTTCATTTTTAAGTTTTTTTCTCCCTGTAAATTAAATTTGACAGAATTTTAAACAAAATCTAAAAATCCATTTGATATTTTTCATTACACCTTAGCAAAGATGACAAGCAGTGCTGACATTTTATTATGAAGAAGATACATTGGCTTTCAATTTAAGATAAGAAATCATAAAATGTGTTGTCATGCTAAGTGACAAGACATTTAAAGTGTTGCTGACAAAAATAAAATAGAAGACTGAGTGTGAATAGAAAGGTTAAGATAAAAGGATAGAAAAAAAACTGTGTTGCTAAGTAATATAAGAAGCTATTTTGTACAGAGATACAATTTAATTTAGATGCAAACCTACAATACAGAAGAACCCTTAGTAAATTTTTATGTTAAATATTTTAATTGTACAATCAACATCAGAGACACCTCTCTGAACATGAACTACGTCCTATGAAACAGAACTATTTATCATTAAATAAAATTCTTCAAGCACTTATTTACTTGTAAAAGACTTATGAAGCAAAACTCTGTTAATGTACTAGTGAAGATTCTACCAAATGCTGTAACAAAGAAATGGCATCATTGCAGTTGTTTTAAACAATAGCACCTATGTAGCAGGTTAGTATGGGTGCTCCTGCCAGATGGGTAGATTTCCTTCACATGGTGGGTGACCCGGGCTCTGGTTTTCCATTTTATGGCGCTCCCTTCCCTGGGCATCGGAGTCCTCTGCATTTGGCTAGCAGCTTAGTAAAGAAGGATGAAGGTATATCTGTATCTTAATCATCTTTCCCCAAAGGGACACTTACCAGTTCTCTTCAGATTCCATTAGTTAGAACCATGTCCCTACTCAGATGCAAGGGGAGCTGGGGAATGTGGTCCTCGCTGCCTCTGTGCTTCCCAGCAGCAGTTCTACATGAGTGGGAACGTGAGTCCCGGTAGCCAGTTAGATGACCTGCCGTAGTTTATCCCTATAGCCAAGGATGACAACCGTGTTACCCTTTCTCCTACACACGTGTTTGCTTCAACTCAAGGGAAACAACCCAGAGTCTCTTCCTGTCCTTACATCCAGTCCAAAGTCCAACATCTCCCTCGGGTCCCGCTGTGGGCTCTTTGCAGCCTCCTGACCTGAGCACTGAAGTTCAAGTCAACAGCCCCCTGCTCCACCTCCCCTCCCCGCCTGTCCGAGCACAAATCCAATACACCGCGGTGAAGCGGGGGCAGGAGGGTGGCAGTTAAGGTTCCCGTTAGAATAGTGGTGAAGTGGGAAGTGCATCGGGATAACTGTCAGCGACAGCAGTGGAATCCTGCCATGGCAGGCACTGTGAGGACACCCTGGCCATGTTCATGTTCACTTGATTGAAGAACTCCTTTGTCCTGATTCTCCTTGACCCTTTGCGCTACCTACAGTGAGAGCTTCTTCCTTGACCTATTATCATCCGTGGCTACGTCATGTCAAGGACGATGACCACTTTCTGCTGGTGCCATTGGGGAACCTGGAAGCCATTTTACAAGACATACTTAAGGCTACATTTGGGGTTCATTTGCCAGTACAGTTCTTTTGAAACAGTGGATTTAGAAACACTAGCAATAATAGATCTGTGATATATAGGAATAAGTCGTATCTGTGAACCTGTTTGCTGCATGTGCCAGTGTTTATAACTTTATCAGTCAGGGACTGTCCAGAAAAACGAGACAATTCCAGGTCTTTCCAATGGAGAAAATTTAACACAGGAATTAGCTACACAGGTGATAGAATGGAGAAGGCAATCAAATGATGGTGAATAAACTCAGACACTAATGAAATCAGAAAACTGCTGTACCCCCTAGGGATAGACGGGCAATAGGAGGAAGTAATATTACCAGATATTACCTGAGCTCTTAGCTCTGATAAGAAGAGCATGTGAGCTCTTTGAGGGACTGAGCCATTTATATTTTTTTCATCTTTGTGTGTCTCCACATCATGAGCACTTGAATGTTTGTTTATATTTGAACAGAGTTAAGTAGCAAATCCTTCCACTGACTTCATTTAGAATTACCCATCAGAGAGCTGAAATGTGGCAGAAATTATGGCATTCAGTCCTGGGATGATCCTTCATTAGTGGTTCAGCTGCAATTAGTTACTTTGGGACCTTGTTTAGTTAACCCATCATTGGCATTTAGAGAGTGAGAAATTGTCAGAAGTTTTAATTTAAATATTCTCTTCCTGTAAAAGACTTTTAGAGTTTGGAACAAAACCAACTTTTGTATAAACATAGAAAAGAGAATTACAAAGAAATAAATTCTCATGTCAAAATGCTTTGAAAGGACGGAAGGAAGGAGAGAGAGAGAGAGAGAGAGAGAGAGATGCGTAGATCCACTGTTGACACATTCATTGGTTGATTCTTATATGTGCCCTGACCG
This sequence comes from Myotis brandtii, assembly GCF_000412655.1. Lineage (NCBI taxonomy): Eukaryota > Metazoa > Chordata > Mammalia > Chiroptera > Vespertilionidae > Myotis > Myotis brandtii. The sequence continues at coordinate 693,172 of NW_005370153.1, forward strand.
GGGATCAAACCCACAACCTTGGCGTATCAGGACGCCGCTTTAAGCTACTGACCTACCCAGCCAGGGCTCACATTACAACATTTTATTGCACTTTCAAAGCACTTTCATGACCTTTCCTGGGAGACAGCGTATTTGCATCGGCTTTGAGATATGCAAACGCAGCGACATGATTGAGAAAAAAGGAAAGGAAAGCTTTCTGGAATGGCTGGGGCAATAGCAGCGATAGCTCCAGAGGATATCTAGGTCTTATTCTTTGATCCTTTTTAGGACTCATCTTCTAAATGATAATGCTATCCCTTTGTCTACTGGTTTGAGCCAAAAAGTTTCAACTTACTTTCATTTGCTATTATTTAAGAAGGAATCTGTAAAATATTACATCGGATATTTTAGCAGTCAAAAGAAGAACTTATTCTAGAATATGATCATAATTTTTCAAAACATCACAATTGCCATTTAATCTGTTCTTGGATGTGCCTTTATATGTTCAAGGGTACAAATATGCTGGATTCAATTTAGCTGTGGCTTTTAGAACAGGCTTAAGAAAAGTCTCAAAATAGTAGGTACATTTAACAACTTGGAAGTTGAGAATAGTTTGAGAAGCTTTTTGGACTGTGTTGCCTTTCCTAGAGAGAAAAAGAGCCTCGCTGGAAGTTTTCTCAGTGAATATTCCACTTATACATAGAAATGAAGATTTTTTTTAATTTGGCAGAGCATGTCAAATTCAACTGTCAGGTTGTACTTCAGCACCATAGAACCATACCTGAGCATGTTAGAATTCTTCCATTTACACAGAAATTTCAGGCTTACTTACTTTTCGCATTGGTTTAAAGTAGGAATTATTTAAAATACAGTGCACTGCATGTCATGTCATTATTGTTTTCTTTCAGAAGTTAGTGTTCCCATTTTAAAATACCCCTGAAGGCTTGGGTTTGGGCTGTGTCTAAATAGTGTCATGACTGACTGAAAAGGGGAAAAGGCATTGTTTAATCTGTTCGGCACCTAACATCTGAAGAGGAAGTTTTTCTTTCTTGGGGTGGCTCTGTGGACCTCTGGTGTTGTGAAATAATCACGTGGTTTGGCAGTTTTACCAAAAATAATTACTTTGTTTTAGTCATTATAACATCATCTTTATAGTTTTGAAAACATGTAGTCAGGGGGGAAAAATTCCTCTTTGATATTGACCTAGAGCAGAAAATGTGCTATGCTCAGTCTCTTCTACCTCTAATTGAGTTGATTTTCTTTAATACTGTTTCACAGTGAAAATATTAAAACACGAGGAGTATTTTTGCTGCTTAAAATAATTGGTTTTTCTTTTTTAAGCATGCTATCTGTAATTTCAAAGCATATTTCTTTCTGAACTACTTTGCCCTGAGGAATTTAGAGTGTTCTTGAAATTATAGGTGTCTATTAAGTATTTTTCAACTGTCAATTCAACTGTTGTCATTGTGCTATTAATTCATTATAAAGTGATACAGGAAGAAAAGTTGTGTTTTGTTTTTTTAAATCCTCACCTGAGGATATGTTTTTATTGATTTTTAGAAAGAGATGAAGGGGAGAGAGATAGAGAGAAACACCAATATGAGAGAGAGAAACATCAATTGACCAGCTCCATTATGCACCCCAACCTAGGATGGAACCCACAAACTAGTAATGTGCCCTGACCAGGATTTGAACCAGCAACCTTTTGGTGTAGGGGATGACGCTCCAACCATTTGAGCCACCTGGCCAGGACAAGAAGAAAACTTATGTGATAATATGAAAACACATATTTGTCCAAAAGATAAATGAGTCTGTGTTGAACCTATCTGCTATGGTGTGAGTGAAATGGTGTATTAGGCAGGTTTTGGCATGGCACCTGCTTTTCAAACAGAAAAACGTACAGAAAAGATTTCAGTTCCAACTCTTAGACACTTTGTATTATGCACTTAAATGTTTTCTTTTTTTGTCTCCTACAGGTGATATTGTACCCAACTTCCAATAGCTCCAAGTCAGCAGAGTTCCACCAAATGATAGTTCCAAAAAATAGCCAGGATTCTGACTTAAAAATCAAATTGGCAGTGCGAATGGATAAACCGCCACATATGAAACATAGTGGGTGAGTGTATGCTTGATTTTTTTTTTCTGTTGAATTATTGGATTTCATTTCAGTGTATCACTTTTGAAAATTTACTGAGAGAGCCAGGATATCAGGCTTTTACATGGATTTACCCACCCCCAAATGACATACGTAGGTTAACTTAATTTTTTAAACCTGTGGACACCTTCAGAGACAAGTATATATGGTTATTTGTTAATATAACTGTTTGCATTGCTAAGATAATATTGGCACTTGATTGCATTGGTATTACACATCACTTATATTGATAAAGAACAGTGATATATGGAGATAATGTCTAGGTAATACTTCTCAAGATACAATACTAGTTGAGACAAGCTTCACATTCACGTCCCCAGGAATAAACTTACATAGAATATACTAAACCTAAAATGTGGTTCAGGTTTAACTCAGGAGGCTGTATACATTTTGATAGGTGAGATCCAATGTGGGATTGAAAAACTCAATCCATGGAGGAAACAGAAGTGCGGGGACTGCCTCCTGGGGTTGCCATGGGGCAGAGTCATCTCGGCCAGGGCTCGTGTCCCCTTGTTGCTGGTGAGGTAACAAGGCTGAACTCATGAGTGCAACAGAACGGATTTTTAAAAAACCCAGATCTTTCTCAGGTTCACACTTCAGGACTCAGTACAACCAAATCCCAACATAGGGGTGTTAGCCATTAGGAAGGAATGTGACCATTTTTCTTAAATGGGTGGGCAGTGTATGTAGAAGCAGAACTAATCTCATGGAGGGCAGCAGTAACCTGGGTAGCTCCCATTATGGCCTCTTTAATGTAGTAATGCAAAGTAAAGACTGCGGCTCAGCTCATAATGCAGTTGGAATTCCTGGGATTTAATATTTAGGATTCTCTCACTCACCCATCTGCCTGCTCACCAGTGATGGATACAGCAATGTGTCTTGAGCACTTACTCTGTTGAAACCAGAACAGACCTCAGTGAGGTAGCAGGCGAGGCCTAAAAGAACTGGCTTGTCAGGGATTCAAGCTCATCTATAAGTAATTCTCACACTGAGTCATAAGTGCTGTCAGGGAGGACTGAGAACTGGGAGACATCTGTGTGGGTCCAGCTGCAGTTAGTCCTGAAAGTCTCCTAAGACAGCTGACCTTTGAGATGAACTCTGACGTATTAATTCAGCAGGTGGGCAGTGGGGAGGAAGGGCATTCCAGTCACATGACAGAGCATGTATATGGGCAGGAGTTGCGGATGATAATGTCACATGACAGAGCATGTATATGGGCAGGAGTTGCGGATGACAATGTCACATGACAGAGCATGTATATGGGCAGGAGTTGCGGATGATAATGTCACATGACAGAGCATGTATATGGGCAGGAGTTGCGGATGACAATGTCACATGACAGATCATGTACGTGGGCAGGAGTTGCAGATGATAATGACAAGTTTGGTGCAACTTTAAGATTAGGGAGTTTGAGTACTACTCTAAAGTGATGTAGCATAATTAAGAATATTATAATTTTCTTAATATTCTTAATTATAGTTTATAATGGTCATTCACAAATTATTTAATACCAGTGTTGGGCATAATGATAATGATCAACCAAATTGAAAGCTTCCAGCATTGCTGTAATAGGGTTTATCCCTGTCGGAGGGGACAGTATAGCGCTTCACCGCCAGTTCAGGTCTCTCAGTGCCTGGGTAGAAAGTTTTAAATATCACCCTTGTGTACAGCTGTATATGAGAAAACATAACTTGACCTACATATAACTGTATTCATATTTTCCTGAGGTGCTTCATAAATAGATTTCACTGAACTTAATTACATTTAAGAAGAGAAACTTAACTATAATCTTTTTTCCCAAGTGCTCTATCACATGCCGAAGCAATAATTGAATAGGAGCACATAGTAGATTAATAGCACTGTGCTTTCAGACTGAATTGTAGTCTGTCAATAATTCATCTTATAATGAATAATTAACAGATGAATAATGAATAATTGAAAAAGAGACAACTCAAGTTAAAATTAATATATCTTTAAAATACGGCAAACTCTTACAGATAGAGTTATCAAGTAGATTAAATAGGAGGGTTATGGGCCTTTATCTTCAGAGTGTTTTCAGAAGTAGCCTTTGAAATCCTTTTGGGCTTTAGTCATGAAACCAATTTTCTGTTTTAATATGGCGGGCACATGTATATCTTTCTCATGTGAACGGTTTTAACACTTATTCTATGTTTCACTCATTTGTCACATGTGGCCTATTGTCCCTAATAAATGTTTTTATCAGTGTTATCTATATTTTTATATGTGTTCCCAGGTAGAGGCTGAGCTTCTCAGACCTGTCTGAGCCCCAGTGCCTCCATAGTGTGCGATCAGGGACAGATGTGAATAATGATGGTGAACATGAAAGCAGTGTGCTCTGTAAAGTTTTCAGGGAAAAGTAGTGGGATGGAAGTAAGCTGAAACTGAAAGGGTTCTAAGCATAATTTATACAGAATAGAGTATAAATTTAATGTGAAAAATGCCTAAGATAAGTGAAATAAGTGGTGTTTGGCTCTCAACTGTTTACATTCTAACATGACCTGTTTTTGAAGCAGAAAAAAATATATATCTGGTTTAAATCTCATGTTTCTGATAATTAATCAGTCCGTGACTGTGTACATTATAGTTTATAAAAATAGAATTAACTACCATGCAAATGAAAATAAATATTTAATTTGGATAAAATAAGCATAATTATGATTTCATTATTTTAAAATCTAATTAGACATTACCACAAGACATATTTGGTAAAATACATTTTTAAAAGCGTTCATTTATTCTTTTGGAGTATGTCATATAAAGTAATTATATAAACTAACTCCTATAAATCTGTTAAATGAATTACCAGCTAGATTTTGAATGGTTAAATAATTCATATCCAGCTTTTGAATTAATTTGCCTGCTTTCTTAGGTAGCTGGAAGACAGCCGTGTTCTTGAACAAATGGGCTATCCTTTAGCATAGCCTAGTGGCTAAGTAACAGTATTAACTTAAATCTCAGAAATACTATCCCCGTTTTTATTAAATAACATTTTCCTAATTCAAATGATATTTTCTAAACCAAAAGAAAGGCAAAACACAATGGAACTAATAAAACAAATGACCGTTAGGACAATTAAATCTGCATTTGAAAAGGAGGAAGAAAATTAAATTGGCCATCACAAATATGTGGAGGCATTTTGACCAGGACCGATCAGAAATCTGCAAGCAACTGGTTATCTTATAGTTAAAAATGGAATGAAAATTTCATGACTATAGAACTATAGAATACTTATGCAGTTAAGAATTGGTAAGATAAAATTGTAGTTTTATCACTGTCATATGAATTTCCTTTCTATGTAGACCCATAAACATGTTAAATTAATAGAAGTATTGAAATACTTTGAAATTGTCATATATGAAGTCTCCGTTTAATTTACATCACAAGGGTATAAAAGGCACTGGGCCCACCTCTAGCTGTAGGGGAGGGACAGCAGTTCAGCTCCCGACAGGGAGGACTGGGCCAGCACCAAGTAGGCTGCATTTCTGTATCCTGCTCTCCCAGAGAGAGGGCCAACCAGGCACTTCCGGCGGGGCTGCCATGCCCACGGAAACTTGTAGTCACATACTTCAAATTCAGACATGGCATTTGTTCATAAAGTGAAATCACTGCACTCTAATAAAGTTGCAGTGTTTTATTTCTGATTTAAGGTTTGTGATCTTCAACTCATTTAAGGGACAGTCTGATGGCCGAGGGAAGGAAAATCTTATTTTTTTCAGGATGGCATTTTCCTGGAGGGTCCAGGCCTTACAGAAAGGACGAGTCTGCTTTTTTCCCTGGAAAAATGGATTCCTCATTTTAAATCAACCTTTTAAAATGATTTCCCCACACATTCTTCTCTGAAATAACCATGTATTGGCATCGGTCCTTCACCTGAACCTATATTTAGCTCTGTTTGCATTCCCAATTTGAATTTCCCTCATTTTGACTTATCCTGATTTCACAGAAACCCCACTTCTTGTTGCCTTGTCAGAACTTCTGACAAAGTGTCTGCTAGGTTCTTCATACAGAATTGATTTTTTTTCTCCAAATACAACTTCTCTTCAGAAGAGAAGTCCGTCTGTGGTACTTGATAATCAACATTGATATAGTCATTGTAGAATGATTAAAAGAGGAAGTCAAAAAGCCAACTTTCTTTTTCTAAATACCTTCATATTTAGGTCATTTTCTGTATGCTAACTTAAGTCATAAAGAACTCCGTTTTTCATTTTAATTTATTAGTGATTGATAAATTATGTGATAATGATAGAAACATTTTCAGACTTTACTCCTTTGCAGAACTTCTCTGATTGTTCCTGTAATAAATTAGCCCTTAATGTTAACTTGAAATGTGGCTTTCCATTCAGCACCCTTTTACTCTCAAGATTTTCCCCAGGGGAGTAACATCTTAATTATTTTCTTCTTTACTTTTCATGCCTCAAATAACTGCTTTCTTTTGGATTTAGACCCCCTAAATGCCACATCTGAGCATCTTAAACAAAGGCACTTTAGGGCCAAAAATTAAAGAGGGAATATGAGGTCCTTTTTTCTTTATTTTCTTTCAGAAACCACAGGCCATATCATAGCTTATCTTAATTAAGTTGGGGTACATATTAAAAAATTATGGTGGAAACTATTCAGGAACATTGTACAATTTTATAATGACTTTATGTACATAATTATAGAATAGTTTCATTTTCTTAATCCATGCCTTACTATAAAATTTTTGTAGTATGTACTGACACAGTGATACTTTTTGTTCTTTTGCACACATCCGGAAGTTTTAAAATATTAACCCTGAGTTAACAAGCACAAATCTTGGGCTTGTTGAATGCTTGAGCACTTTGGGAGGTCACGAAAAATTTGGACATTATTTAAAGATGTTGATTCTTCCTTCATTCCTCTGATACATGGAGCTGAATTGTGGCCCGTGTTTTGGTCTTAGTCAAAAGGAGCCAGGCGAAGAGATGTTGTGAGAGTTTAAGAAATGAAAGGTGAACATGGTGCATATGGGCAAGCTAAATAGCCATGTCAGATGGCGATTAAAGAAAAATGGAATTTATTTAAGTAAAAGGGATAGGAGATGGGATATCCAAATGGAAGGGCTGCACAGCACTGAGCCAAGGGGACTTTGGGTGGATGATGGCAACACCCGGGAGCTGGAGTTTCATCCTTATATGGAATCACTGGCCTGAAACTCTTGTCAGCAGAGGGTCTGGGGGCTGCGCTGGTGGGCTTGGAATGCAGGTGGGCAATCATGTGCCTTCAGGACAGTTTCTATTCTCTATATCAGTGGTTCTCAACCTTCCTAATGCCGTGCCCCTTTAATACAGTTCCTCATGTTGTGGTGACCCCCAGCCATAAAATTATTTTCGTTGCTACTTCATAACTGAAATTTTGCTACTGTTATGAATCGTAATGTAAATATCTGATATGCAGGATGTATTTTCATTGTTACAAATTGAACATAATTAAAGCATAGTGATTAATCACAAAAACAATATGTAATTATATATGTGTTTTCCGATGGTCTTAGGCGACCCCTGTGAAAGGGTTGTTCGACCCCCAAAGGGGTCATGACCCACAGGTTGAGAACTGCTGCTCTATATTGTCTGACTCCTGAGATCCAGCGAATTTTTCCTGATCTTTTGTTCTACTGTGGCGAAAAGCTTACAAATGGCCATTAAGGATTGTATTGCCCAGGTGCAGATGGTGCAGTAATAGTTATGTTGAATAAGCACTAGTTTAAGAGCCAAGACACTTTTTTTTAGGTCTCAGTTTTTTTCACTACCTTGGTAAGTCACTGCATCTTTCTTGGCCTCAATTTCATCAGTTGCTAAAGGAGACATTAGACTAGAAAAATGTGAATGGCTCCTAAGCCCCCTGGGAATTCATGACTTAGCAAATCATTTCCTCCCTTAGCCCTGCATGAGCGCGCGCGCGCACATACACACACACACACACACACACACAAAAAAAACCCTTCTGTGGCATTTCCTACAGATATAGATGTACAGAGTTTTGGGAGAAGTGGGGGCAACATGGAGAGAGATGACAGGATTTATTCAGATTTTCTCCAGGCAAGAAAAGGAAGTATGAAGACTGACTGAAACAATAAGCTTTATGTAACATTAATTTGAAAAATACACATAGAATTGTTTATACTCTGATAGTATTAAAAAATGGATATAAAAATTCAGAAAGAAAGAAATAAGTATACTAAACATGTTACATAGAATAATGCAACTACGGGTAAAATTTTCTAGTTTCCAGATTTTCTGTGATGTAGTTATAGTCCTTTTATGATGAAAGAATGCAGTTATCACAATAAAATGTGAAGAAGCAAATAGGTTTTTTAAAATAAAAAATAGTTAAATTTTTTTTAACCCCAAATCTGATTATTAGGGAAATTCATTTGAGAGAATGCCTTCAGGTGAGCCTTGAAGAAAGACTGTCACCCAGTCTTTAAAGGAGCGGCACGGTTTAGGAACTTGAGCTCTGGGGCCAGACTTCCTGCCTCAAATCCTGGCTTTCTCACAGTGATATGCAATATGTTTTAGCCATTGATAAAACCCTAAAAAAGTTATACCTTTGAGTTGAGACACTAGTAAAAGAAGGAAAAATAAACATTTATGCTATGAAACAGAGTAAAAACCACTTTAATAACAACAGAGCACACACATCCCCTGATCTCTGATCCCTCTCTCTCCTTCTCAAGCATCCACGAGACTGGGAGACCTGGGCTGTAGCCAGTTCTGCAGGCAAGTTGCTGCTCTGGGTCTGTAGCCACGTGCCTCCTTCGTTTCTTCATCTTTCCGTAGGTTTCTCTCAGCTCTGAAGTCTGTTTCTTTTTATTCTTCATTTTAAACCTAAAATTAAATCTCTCTTAAGGAAAGTAAGGTGGACATGGTCATAATCTTGGGCAGGATGAAAAATAAATAAATTATTTTCAAGCCACCTTATTCTCTTTAAGGACATCTTCATAACCAGGAAGCAAGATACAACGTGGTTCATAATACAGGCTTTGGAGTTAGAAGGACCTGGGTTCAAATTCTAGCCCTGTCATTTTTATGCAATATTGGTCAAGCTACTTAACTCCTCATACATAACCTCACTTTTCTCAGCCATAAAGTTAGGTTGCCCTGAGCATGAAATTACATATACTCATAAAGCATGTAGCTCAGTGCTTGTTACATAGTAAGTGCTCAATTAACTAGTGACAGTTATTAAAATAAACATAGTCCCATGAACTATAATAAAACCTGGTTTTAACCATGTCTTTGATTTTATTCAGAAGAAAATGCTCAGAGTTAGATGGGGAAATAGAAGTGTACAAGTCCTCAGTAATTCCTGGAGAGTATGAGAGTTATATCCCTCATTAGGGCCTTCTGCTTAATTGTTGGTTTTTATTTACATTTTTATTTCACAGCTATTATGAATGTAGATGTTGGCAGTGGTATTTTGTTTCACTTTGTGTGCCTGTGTATGTTTTGCTGCTAGCTTTATTTTGTCTTCCCTATGTCCAAACTTAGAAAAATAGAAATATTACATAAGAGCTCTCTACTGTGCCTGAAGAGCTGACTTGACTGATTTATCTGATAAAATAAGTTCACATTCTATAAAAGAATATTTCATAGCAAGTGAGAAGAATAAGATAGAGCTTCTCCATTTAATTCAGCCCAATTCAGTATAACATATTAAAAATGGCAAATGCTGCTTGGCCAGTGTGGCTCAGTGGTTGAGT
>NW_005370153.1:703317-738934 GCF_000412655.1 Myotis brandtii
AAGGGATAAAAGGAGGAAACTAAGAAAGATAGAAGGAAGGAAGGAAGGAAGGAAGGAAGGAAGGAAGGAAAGAAGGCATATTTCCAAATAACTAGTATTGTCTTTGGTATGTTTAGTGCAATTGCTAGTTTTAATTTTCTTACCTGCATCATTAGACAAATAGTACTTGACCCTACATAGCTCTAAACAGTCTATCAGGTTTTGCTATTATTAAAATTTGTCCACTTTTTGGTAAATTGTTGGTCTTAATAATTTTTACATTCCAAATACATTAGTTTTAATTTCATCTTAGCTATTTTTGTGTGTTTCAATTATAGCTTATACATGTTTAAGGTAGGATTGATAAGCTTACTTAATACTAACTAGCTCAAAGACAGTTATTTTGTTGTTACCATAGCACCCAAGACATTCGTGTGATTGAATAATTAGCCTAATTATATATGCTAATGTTTTATGAAAATAATCACTGGGAGAGGTTGGTGTGGTTGCGATGAGGGTTATGAAGCTGCTGTGTGGACGTTCCCAGCCGGTTCCGAGGACAGGACCTTGGCAGTTGCCGACACTGTTAGGGAATGCCCTCCCCACACCCACTCCCTCCCTCTGTCAGGTCCTGATCAGATGTCATCCTACAGAGAGGCCCACCCTGACCACGCTCCATGGAGTCATGCCTCTCTCTCTTTACTGCCGGCGTTCTTTTTAACCTGCTTCATTCTTTCTAAGCTCTTATGAGTAGCTGATATTATATTGATCGGCTATTGTTTATTGACTGTTCCACCAACTAAAATTGTGTCTCCATTTAGGCAGCTTGCTGGTGACTAGGTCGCCAACCAAATCTAACTTCAAGAGGATAGGAACCTTGTCTTTTCACTGCTCTTTTTAAACCCACTTTTTAGAAAATTGCCTACCACTTAGTTGAAGCTAAATAAATATCTGTTGAATGAATGAATGAATAAACAGAACTTATGTCACATTTTTTAAATATTTGAAATAAGTGTTGGATTGATTGTTTGGATAGAAGCCTCAAGTTAGGTCATTATCTGATTGGTGACATTGGAATGTAAGTTTGTCAGAGTATGCTTCCAAATTTTATTGCTCCCAAATGAATGACAGTGTTTCATTATTCTAAAATTTTCTATATTACTAAAAATCTAAAGACAATACTATGGGAAAAAATGTATCCTTGCCTAAAAACTTTAAATTTAAAGTTGTTATTTTCTATAGTGAGGCTTGCTTTTTTAATGACTTTTTGCCTAAATATGATAAAGTAAATTTCTAATATTATCTATTATGTCAACATTTATATTTAAACCATTCCTGTAATATGTGATTGACTGGTAGGAGGAAGTTTTAACAACTTTTCCTGTGGGTAGAAGTATATCTAGGGGTTCGTTTATAAGAATGATGTATTACTAGTATGTAACCAATACTTATTAAAGGCAAAAGAGGAAAACTAGATTGAGCCTTGTACATACTATTTTTGTGGAATCAAAAGTAATTTACTTTCTTTTCTGGTGATGGCTGATTTGTAATAGTCCTATTTATTTCAGAATTTGTTCTGTCAGATTTAGTTAGTGAGCACTTTTACTCCATTTAGACAGGCACAAAACACTTCATGAAAATATTCTTCCCAGCAACTGACAAAGCAGAACGAAGAGAAATTTTTTTTTGAATTTATTGGGGTGACCCTGGTTAACAAACTAGTTAGTGAACACTTTTACTCCATTTAGACAGGCACAAAACACTTCGTGAAAATATTCTTCCCAACAACTGACAAAGCAGAACGAAGAGAAATTTTTTTTGAATTTATTGGGGTGACCCTGGTTAACAAAATTATACAGGTTTCAGGTGCATAATTCTACAACATGTCATCTGCACACTGTATTGTGTGTTCAGCACCCCAAGTCAAGTGTCCATCCATCACCATTTATCACCCCATACCTTCCTCCACTTCCCTTCCTTGCCTCCCCCAGCTATCTTCACAATGTTATCCGTGTCCATGAGTTCTTCCTCTCTTTATTTTCTTTTTGGCTCAATCCTCCTCACAACCCAATGCCTCTACCCCTCCCCCCAAAAAAAACAGCTGTCAGCCAGATGTCTATCTATGAGTCTGTCTCTATTTTGCTTGTTAGTTCATTTTATTCATTCAATTCCACATATGAGTGAAATCGTCTGGTACTTATCTAATTTAAAAGGAACCAGTGCCTTGCTCAGAGAGATAGGTCAAGTTGTGGGCCTGTAAATGAGAGAGAAGTTGGAGTAAGCAAAAGGATGGCTGACTGCTCTAGGATTTGTAAAGATTTCAGAGGGTCAGAGCATGCCTGTGGGTGAAAATGAGGAAGAAATGTAGGAGGCTGAGGATTACATAAATTAGAAAAGAGCATGAAGCATAGCAATAGAGAAGGGCAGCAGGAGCAGAAGAACCTGATCAACACATGTGGCAGCAAGCTCACCTCATTTGGAAGCCCTGACAAAAGGAGACATAAGGTAGCATAGAGGGATCTGACGGGTCTACAAGGCAAAAAGGGTGTTAGTGCAAAGTAGTGATGGGTAGAATAGTGTCTGAAAATACAGAAACTATTACCTTTCTCCAGAAGCAGTCCCAATGTCTAACAATGCGTTTAATTCTGGCATTCTTTTCACAAATGATAACGTACTGTCACAAGGACTATTTCCTGATCCTCTCGCTTATTATCATAGCTAGAGTTTAGTAGAACCGGGCATAGGTAACAGAATGTAACAGACAGACACAGTTCCATATCCAGATTATATTTGAAACGAGTGGAAATCATTGCAAGTTCATGATAATGGGGACGGTAGCAAATGAATTTTAGCTGGATGAATGTGTATCCTAATTATTAAAAAAAGAACCATAATCACAATTTTCACTAATTGTAATTAATTCCAGTGTTGATGACATGAACAGAGAGAGCAAAGGGTTTTTAAAGTATTAAAATTTCTAATCATTTATTCTGAAATTCTTTATAGCCTTAAGGATAGTATATTAATATTCAATTCAGAGAGGAAAGCACATCTTTATTATTTCCATCATTATTTATTCCCCACACCCTTTTCCACCTCTCTCCTCCTCTCTACCCTGGAAGTCTCCACACTGTTGTCCACGTCCATAAGTTCATTCTTTTTTTTACTCAATCTTTTCACACCCCCAGTACCATCCCCCAACCAGAGATGTCTGCCTGTTCTCTGGCTATGAGTGTCTCTTTTTTGCTTGGTAGTTCAGTTTGTTCATTAAATTCAACATATGAGTGAAATCATATGGCACTTACCTTTCTCTGACTCGCTTATTTCACTTAACATAATGTTCTCCAGGTACTATCTTCTTTTGATACTTCTATTTTCTGATGTGTGTGTCTTATATCTACAGCTATATTGTTGTCTCCTGAAGGCAGGGATACTGACTCTAACTTTATGACGGTATTTTTCTGTGTATAAGATGCTATTTTTTTCTAAAATCGTCAAACTGAAAGATCGAGGGGCATCTTATACATGAAAGTCAGCCGAGGAGGGAACCACGTGGGTGTGCAGCTGCCCATACCTTGTCACACAGGCTTCCTCCAATCAGGCGCTTTATTGTTACTGACGTCAGCTGATGCCGTACTTGGAGGTGGAGGTGGAGAATGTGCAGATGCGACAGGGACCAGAACATTCTGAGCCCATAAAGATGTCAAAAAATAAAAGGATACTAAGTACCGGTAAGCAATTGTCTTATTCTGCAAAATTCAAACTGAATGTAATCAGCTGTGCCGAAGAGCATGGGAATAGCGCTGCAGAGAGACAATTTGGACCTCCTCCCAGTGAGTGTATGATCAGGCAGTGGAGAAAACAGGAAGAACAACTCCTGTTTGCCAAAAAAGAAGAAGACCTCAAGAGGAAAACCAGCAAAATGGGCAAACTTGGAGCAGAGGCTTAAGACTTGGATTATGGAGCAGTGCCAGAGTGGCTTATGTGTGTCAACCAAGCTTATTCAAGGTCAGGCAAGAATGTTTGCAAGTGAAATGAATATTGTCGATTTTAAAGGAAAGGCAAAATGGTGCTTCAGTTTCATGAGGAGAGGAGGGTTGGCATGAGAACAAAGTTAGCTCAGAAAATGCCACCAGTTTATGAGGATGATCTCACATATATAGAGAGTGACTCAGAAGACAGCAGTGATTCAATAGAAGTTGAAGAATTGATATGTCTGGAACTAATGGTGATGAAGAAGAGAGCAGTGATGCAACAGAGGCTGAATAAAGTGATATGCTGCATAAATCATAGTACTGGTATGATTTACCTGTGGTAATTACTAAATAAAAATATGTTCTGTTTTATGTTTAAAATATTTATTTCTTAATTTTGGGTTGGAAAAGTGAGGGGCATCTTATACATGGGGGCATCTTATACACAGAAAAATACAGTACTTTGTAGGCTTTAGAACATAGTGCATAAAATTAAATATTAGTAATTTGTTGATGTGCTTTCAAATAATTCAATATGAAATTCCTTTATACTCCTCATCTTTCCACTTCAGGCTAACTCAGGCATCCAGAATCTGTGCTCCCAAATTCTTTGAATGTGCTCTATTGCAGAATTATAACCATCCACACCCTTGTCTGTCTCTCCAGCTAAGATTAACTCCTTGTAGACTGGAGCTTACTATTCAACATTGTTTGACCAGGCACTGGATACATGCTTGGTTTCATCAAATTAGTCACTCAAAACGTATTTTTTGATTACCGTGTAGTCTTTGAATGAAGTGAATGAATGGATGAAATTTGCTATAAAAATAGTGATGCTTAAAAAGAGACATTAATTAGCACTAGGAATACATTAGATATGGTAGATCTAATGAATGATTTCCACCACTGAAATAGAAAAGCTGCTAACGTAATAGCATAGGCTAGAAAATGTAGAAAACTGTAAAAGAAAGCAATTTAAGCTGGCAAAATATGACATAATCTTAAATGTAGGATGTAATGGATTATCAAATATTTGATTGCTTCTTCCACGACTTTGACATCCTGACTGAAAATACATCATAAATAAGTACAGAATCTGTTGTAACTGGCGACTTAAAGCTGATTCCAAAAACAGCTTTAAATACCAGTGCCCTGGCCAGGTAGCTCAGTTGGTTGGAGTGTTGTCCTGTAGGTTTGGTCCCCGGTCAGGGCACATACAAGAGGCAACCAATAAATGCATAAATAAGTGGAACAACAAATCAGTAGTTTTTCTCTCTAAAAAACAAACAAAACAACAAACCCTTATACCAAAATTCAAACAATTTAAAAAATAGACAATTTTTAAAACATTTTTACTCTTCCTTGAAGGTGTTACATTCACACATAAAAGTATTGCCCAAAGCAATTGAGTATAATTTTTATTGGTCACTCTGGTCAGTGAATGAAAAGGATATAATGATTATTTGAGAAAATATTCATTAACTGAAAAATAGTGTCCCTGTAGGTAGGGATTGTGATAATGATATGTGTTTGTAAATATTTATTAAACTAAACAAATATGGTACATATTTAAGAGGAATGAAAAGGGCTCGACTCCTCTTATGAAATATGAAAAATTATAGAAGGAAAACTGTTCAAACCTGGGTGATCAGCTAGGTTTCTAGACTGAGGTAAACTGAGATGACTAAGGCAGAAGAAATACTGGATGAAGGGAGTAAAAAGGTACAAACTTCCAGTTATAAGATAAGCCATGAGTAGGCAATGGACAGTATGATGACTATCTCTCTCTATATATAAAAGGCTAATATGCAAAGTGTCCCCACGGGAGTTTGACCAGGAGACTGGGAGATTGATGGCTCGCTATGACGTGCGCTGACCACCAGGGGGTGGCGCAGAAGGAAGGAAGGCCCGGCTGGCAGCTGGCAGCCAGGGAAGGGAGGCCCGGGCCTGCAGCCAGAAGTTCCCAATCGGCCCTGATCGCCGGCCAGGCCTAGGGACCCTACTTATGCATGAATTTCATGCACTGGGCCTCTAGCTGTTAATAATACTGTTTTGCATAGTTGAAAGTTGCAAGAAAGTAGATCTTAAAAGTCTCATCACAAGAAAAAAATATTCCGTCACTATGTCGATGGACTTGTTATTTTGCAGTATATACAAATATCAAGTCATCGTTATATAACTGAACCTAATGTTGTATGTCAGTTATACCTCGGTTTTTAAAAATGAATAAATGAGTAAAACACTGTAAAATGAATAAGATAGCTACAATAAAACAGGAAAGTAATGTTGCATTTGCAAATACTGCAGATAATTTGGGTATGGTTATCATTCCCCGAAATACCTCTTTTTACTTTGGACACAAATACACTTTTTTTTATTTAAAGGAAAACAACTTCCCATATTTTTGGTCTTTGCCTTGACCTCAAGCAAGACAGTTATGGACATTTTGCAGTGTCTGTTTAATCTTTCTGAAACTTGTACTTAGTTATAGAAAACTGCACATTGTTCTCTTGAGGGTTTAACCATTAGACCCTAGGTACTCTCTGAGAGAAAGAAGTGTTAGGTGTGTTTATAGTGAAAGATGTGAATAATTGATGGAGTATTTAAGGCATAATTAAAACTAATAAAGGGCAGTGTTATGCCATACCAGTACTGTGTTGTTGGGGTGCTGGGAGTGCATAGCCAGTGTGGCTACCTGTAGTCCTACCTCTATGTCATTGTGGGGTAAATTGCTTAACCTCCCTGTGTCTCAGTTCTTCAACTGTAAAGTGGAATAATGATGATCAGCTTTTTAAAGGGTTGCTGTGAGGGCCCTGGCTGGTGTGGCTCAGGGGTAGAGCGTTGACCTGCACACCAAGGGGTCATGGGTTCAGTTCCCGGTCAAGGGCACATACCTAGGTTGCACGTCAATCTCAGGCCCTGATCGGGGCACATGAAGGAGGCAATCCATCAATGTGTCTCTCTCACATCCATGTTTCCTTCTGCCCCCACCCCACTTCCACTGTCTGTAAAAATCAATGGAAAAAATACCCTCAGGTGAAGATTTTAAAAAAAAAGATTGTTGTGAGGGTTATTAATTACTTATTGTTTATTAGGAAAACAGTTAACGCTAAATACATTTTAACTATTAATAAACAATAGGTGATTCAAACTGATTTACAAATAAATAGTATGTTTTAAATTTATGATATAGTATTTTGATATGTTACACCAGTATGTTCCATGTAATATTGAGATGTTTTTCTATTACAGTAATAATTCAAAGAACATAAAAGTAATTTCATAATACCCTTTTTAAAAAATAGATATTTAAAAGTTAAAAATGAAAGTATTTCCTTTATTCTTTGACACCCCCCTAAGCAGTATAAACAATTTTGTGAATATATCCTTGTTATATTAATATATTCAATTTACAGTAATTTTAGATGTCTGATATTTTCAGCACTAGTATCTTCTGCTAGAATCAACCACTTTTTATTTAATGTTCTGACCATTAAAGTCATATCATAAATAAATGGGTTAAAAATTATTTCTTAATTACAGTTATCCCTACAACTTTTATTTCTACAAAATCAATTGATTGTAATAAGTTATAAAAGTGAAAAATTGAACTTTGTGACATTTAATTACATTAATGATTGATAGGTAATATGCATGAAATGAAAATTTAGCAGGCAAGGAGGAGAAAGTGTTTATCCCGCTACCAAATATTCAGTGAATGGATTATAGCTACAATCTTGCCTTTAATGTTTTTCATGGTAATTGTCAGGAAGAGGTATGAAGAGTCATGGGACTTTAATAATATGCCTTGCCATTTTAATTGCTGAAAGAATCTTAATTGCCAGGAGACACATTACTAATTAAAATGTCATTTATATTCATTTTGAAATAATTAGTTTGAATGTTTGTAAGAGCTGAGATACAAATTCCAAATTCAAGAGCATATTTTGTTAAAATGTATGGTTAAGAAAGGTTAACAATCATAAAATTTTTAAATGTTTTTTTTTAATTTGGTACAATTTGATTTTTTATTGAATTATTGAGCTTGAAAGAATGGAGCTCACAGTATTTTATTTTACTTATTTTTTATTTCATTTATTTATTTATTTTTATTAATTACATTTATTGGGATGAAATTGGTTCACAAAACCATACAGATTTCATACAATTCCATAAAACATCATCTGTACACTGCATCATGTGCCCATCACCCCAGGCAAAGTTTCTACCCCCCTTTAGTCACCTCCACCTAGCCCCACCCCCCTTCCCCTCTGGCTATCACCATGCTATTGTCTATGTCTATGTGTTATGCATATATGTTCTCTGACTAATCCCTTCATCTTGTTTCATTCAGTCCTCTGCTCCCTCCCCTCTGACATCTGTCAGTCTATTTCAGGTATCCATGCCTCTGTTTCTATTTTTTTAGTTTATTTCATTCATTAGATTCCACATATATGTGAGATACATGTTATTTGTCTTTCTCTGACTGGCTTATTTCACTTAGCATAATAATCTCTAGGTCCATCCATGCTGTCACAAAAGATAAGATTTCCTTCATTTTTTTATGGTGATGTAGTATTCCTTTGAGTAAATGTACCACAGCTTTTTTATCCACTAATCTACTGATGGGCACTTGGGCTGTTTCCATATCTTGGCTATTGTAAATAATGCTGCTATGAACATAGGGGTGCATATATCCTCTTGAATTCATGTTTTGGGAGTCTTAGGATGTATTCCCAGAAGTGTGATCGCTAGGTCAAAAGACAGTTACATTTTTAATTTTTTGAGGAAACTCCATACTGATTTCCAGAGTAGCTGCACCAGTATACAGACACACCAAGAGTACATGAGGGTTCCCTTTTCTTCACATTCTCACCAGCACTGTTGCATGTTGATTTTTTGAAGATAGCAATTCTGACAGGTGTGAGGTGATATCTCATTGTGGTTTTAATTTGCTTCTCTCTGATGATTAGTGATGTTGAGCATTTTTTTCATATGTCTATTGGTCATCTGTATGTCCTCTTTGGAGTAGTGTCTAGGTCCTTTGCCCAATTTTTAATTGGATTGTTTGTCTTCCTGATGTGGAATTGTATATGTTCTTTGTATTTGAAAATTAACCCCTTATAAGATGTATCATTGGCAAATATGTTCTCCCATTCAGTAGGTTGTCTTTTCATTTTGTTGATGGTTTCCTTTGTGGTGCAAAAGCTTTTTAGCTTGATGTAGTCCTATTTGTTTATCTTTTCCTGTGTTTCAATTGCCCTCAGAGGCATATTGGCAAAAATACTGCTATGAGAGATGTAAGTCTTTTATCCATTTTGAGTTTAGTCATGTATGGTATAAGTTGATGGTCTAGTTTCATTATTTTGTTTGCAAATGTTTTTGTCCAATTTTTCCAACGCCACTTTTTGAAGAGACCGTCTTTACTCCATTGTATGCTCTTGCCTCCTTTGTCAAATATTAATTGACCATAAAGGCACGGGTTGGTTTCTGGGCTCTTTGTTCTGTTCCATTGGTCTGTATGCCTGTGCTTTTGCCACTACCAAACTGTTAGGATTATAATGGCCTTGTAGTATAGTTTGATATCCATCTGGTATTGTGATCCCTCCAACTTTGTTCTTTCTCAAGATTGCTGTGGCTCTTCAGGGTCTTCTTTTGGTTCCATATTAATACTTGGAATATTTTTTCTAGAGCTGTGAAATATGCCACTGGTTTCTTGATAGGAATTGAATTGATTCTATAGATTGCTTTTGATAGTTTGGACATTCTAATGATGTTAATTCTTCTAATCCATGAACACTGAATATGCTTCCAGTTGTTTGTATCTTCCTCAATTTCTTTCTTCAATGTCCTATAGTTTCCTGAGTACATGTCTTTTACCTCCTTGGTTAAATTTATTCCTAGGTACCCTATTTTTTGTTGCTGCTGCAACAGTAAATGGGATTGTTTCCCTAATTTCTCTTTCTGATAGTTCATTATTGGTGTATAAAAATGCCACTGGTTTCTGAATATTAATTTAATAGCCTTCTAAATTCACTTATTAGATCTTGTAGTTTTTTGATGGAGTCTTTAGGGTTTTCTAACTACAATATCATGTCTTCCGTGAATAATGGCAGTTTTTCTTCCTCCTTTTGGATTCCTTTTATGTCTTCTTTTTGTCTGATTGCTGTTGAATAAAAGTGGTGAAAGTGGACATCCCTGTCTTGTTCCTAATCTTAAAAGAAACACTTTTTGTGTTTTCCCTTTGAGTATAATGTTGGCTGTAGATTTGTCATATATAGCCTTTCTTAATTTGAGGTATAATCCCTCTAGTCTCATTTTGCTGAGAGTTTTTATCATAAATGGGTTCTAGACTTTATCAAAGGCTTTTTCTGCAGTTACTGATTTGACATGTGATTTTTATCCTTCGTTTTATGTGATGTATCATGTTTATTGATTTGCAAATATATACCAACCGTACATCCCCAGAATAAATCTCATTTGATCATGATGTATGATCTTTTAATGTATTGCTGAATCTGGTTTGCTAATATTTTATTGAAGATTTTAACACTTGTGTTAATCAGGGATATTGGCCTATAATTTTCTTTCTTTGTAGTGTCCTTATCTGGTATTGGAACTAGATAATGCTTCCTAAAAAGAATTTGTAAGTCTTCCCCGCTCTTAAATTTTTTTTTGGAATCATTTGAGAAGGTTATGTATCAATTCTTCTTCGAATGTTTTAGTAAAAGTCTCCTGTGAAGCCATCCATTCCAGGACTCTTGTTTGCTGGGAGCTGTTTGATTCCTGCTTTGATTTTATTAGTTGTAATTGGTCTATTCAGTTTTTTTTTATTCTTCCTAATTTAGTTTTGGAATATTATATGTTTCTAGGAATGTTTTTCCATTTCTTCCAGGTTGTCCAATTTATTGGCATATAGTTCATAGTATTTTCTTCCAATCCTGTGTATTTCTTTGCCATCAGTTGTTACTTTTCCTCTCTCATTTCTTATTTTACTTATTTGGGTCCTCTCTTTTTTTTTATGAGTCTGGTTACAGGTTCATCAGTCTTATTGATTATTATTATTTTTTAAATCCTCACTCAAGGATATGTTTTTGTTGATTTGAGAGAGCGAGAGAGAGAGAAACATTTATGTGAGAGGTTAATGTGAAACATCTATCAGTTGTTTCCCACAAGCTCCCTGACCAGAGATTGAACCCACGATATAGGATTGTGCCTGGACCAGGAATCAAATCCATAACTTTTTTAGTGCCCTGGGCAATGCTCCAACCAATTGAATGACCCAGCTAGTCCGATCTTGTTTGTCTTCTCAAAGATCCAGTTCTTGGTTTCATTGATCTTTTGTATTGTTGTTTAAGTCTCTATGTCATTTATATCCTATCTGATCTTTATTATTTCCTTTCCTCTGGGCTTTGTTTGTTGTTCTTTTTCTAGTTCTTTTAGTTGTAGGGTTAGATTATTAATTTGAGCTTTTTCTTGCTTCTTGAAGTAGACCTTTCATGCTATGGATATAGTATCAGGAAAGCCTACACCTTTGTTTTCTTAACAGCCAGTTTTCCCACATTTTTATGTGGAGGGCAATCCAATCTTCCCCCTCTGCTTTTGCATGTGAAAGCATAGTGCTGATTATTAGAAATTGACTTGATATTGTTATATTTTGCTCTGTAGGTGATTATGTCATCTGCAAGTAACAACAGCTTTTCCTTTTAATTTATTGTCTTTGCTCTTTTTCTTTTTCTTGTTTTATACAATGGTCCAGGGCCTCTAGTGCTATGTTATTTGGAAGTGACAACAGGCATTCTTGCCTTTTCCCAGTCTTAGAACTAAATCTGCATTTGCCAGGTTTATCCAAAGAAACAAGAGCAATAGAATACACATGCCTGTGTGTGTGTGTGTGTGTGTGTGTGTGTGTGTGTGTGTTAGGAGATTTAGAATAAATAATTGACTCATATGATTATAGAGTCTGGCAAATCCAAAATCTGCAGAGCCAGTGTTCCCAGTTGAGTTTGAGTCTGAAAGCCAGGAGCTACTGGAAACCAGAAAGAGTCGATGTTTCCGTTAGAAGGCTGTCAGACAGGAGAATTCTCTTACTTGTGAGGATCAGCTTTGTGGTTTATTCAGGCCTTCAGCTAATTGGATGAGATCCTTCCACATTAGGAAGGGCAATTTACTTTACTCGGTCTACTGATTTAAATGTTAATTTCATCCAAAAACATCCTCACAGAAACACCCAAAATATTACTTGACAAATATCTAGGCATCCTATGGCCCAGTCATATTGACACATACCATTAACCATCAAAATACCTAAAATTTATTTTATTGTTTATAATATTTGCTTTATGTTCTTAGAACACATCTTTAATAAATTATTAAAGCAAAAATTGTTGAACTGGCCCTAGCTGGTTTGGCTCAGTGGATAGAGTATTGGCCCGCAGACTGAAGGGTCCCAGGTTCGATTCCAGTCAAGGGCACATGCCTGGATTGCAGGCTCGATCCCCAGTATGGGGCATGCAGGAGACACCCTATAAATGATGATTTTCTCTCATCATTGATGTTTCTATCTCTCCCTCTCCCTTCCTCTCTGAAATCAATAAAAATATATATTTTAAAAATTTATTGAACTGTATCAAATGCTTTCTCTGTATTTATTAAGGTACCAATATTATTTTTCTCCATTAAACCATAAATATAATGGTTTACATTTGGTGGTTTTTCTGATGTTAAATCATCCTTACATTCATGGACCACAATGTTTTACTATAAAAGTTATTTAAAATTAAATAAGTTAAATAATCTCTTCAGTTTATCTGCCTGACGAATTTGAGTAAGTTTCCATTTGCTTTTAACTACCTGAGCTCTTCTTTCTATAATTCATATGGTCATCTCCATTGCCAAATTTCTCATCTATGTTTATAGGTGAAATTTGCTAACATTTTTTTTCTTTTAAGGTTCTCATCTAGTTTGAAATTTGGGAATAAAAGTTATAGTAATCTCAGTATATCAGTTGAGCAGCTTTATTCTGCTTTTATTCTTTTTCCTTCACTTTCTCTGTTTTTTTTTAAACCTTTTTACTAGAACGACCTGTGTAAGATTTTCTGTTATTGAAAGTTCGTTTAGAATGCCCAAAATCTGGAACGCTGACAACAAATGCTGGCAAGAATATGGAGCAACAGAAAC
The DNA here is from genome assembly GCF_000412655.1 of Myotis brandtii. Classification (NCBI taxonomy): domain Eukaryota; kingdom Metazoa; phylum Chordata; class Mammalia; order Chiroptera; family Vespertilionidae; genus Myotis; species Myotis brandtii. The sequence goes on from NW_005370153.1 coordinate 716,451, forward strand.
TCTTTCATCACTGGTGGGAATGCCAAATGACACAGCCACTTTGGAAGACAGTTTGGCAGTTTCTTACAAAGCTACTTATATTTTTACCGTATAATTGCTCCAGCAGTCATGCTCCTTGGTATTTACCCAAAGAAGTTGAAAGCTATATCCATACAAAACTTGCACATGGCTGTTTATATCAACTTTATTCATCATTGCCAAAATTTAGAAGCAACCAAGATGTCCTTCAGTAGGTGAATGGATAAATAAATGGTATATTTTTTTAAAAAAATGGCATTAGCCCTATCCAGTTTTGCTCAGTGGATAGAGCGTCAGCCTGCAGACTGAAGAGTCCCATGTTCAATTCCGGTCAAGGGCACATGCCTGGGTTGCCAGCTCAGTCCTCATTGTGGCGGGGAGAGGAGCTGGGATGCATGCAGGAGGCAGCCGATTGATGTTTCTCTCTCATCATTGATGTTTCTATCTATCTCTCCTCTCCCTTCCTTAAAAAATAAAAAATGGAATTATTCTGTGCTGCAAAGAAATGAGCTATCAAACCATGAAAAGACATGAAGGTATCTTAAATACATATTACTAAGTGCAAGAAGCCAATGTTTTTTAAAAGGCTATGTGCTGTATGTTTCCAACTACATGACATTCTGCAAAATGCAAAATTATGGAGACAGTAAAATATCTATGGTTGCCAGTCATGGACGGGGGACACAGAGGATTTTTAAGGCAGCGAAATATTCTGTATGATACCATAATGATGGACATGTACCATTATACATTTGTCCAAATACATGTATAATGTACAACATCGAGATTTAGCCATAATGTAAACTCTGAACTTCGGGTGATTATGATGTGTAGATGTAAATTCATCAGTTGTAACAAATGTACCACTCTGATGCTGAATGTTTACCTGCATGGGGCGAGGGATTATAAAGGAAATCTCCAAAAATATTAAATGGGAAATGCCATAAATAAAAAATCCTAATTTTTAAATTGCAAGCCCTTATGAAATCTCTTGACCTCCCACTCCATCCTACCCTGTACATAAATCATTCCTTTGTCCAGCATATCTTTGTTGTATAAGCTACCCATCCATCTATTAGTCACTTAGTAACCATCTTGGTTATTAGATCAGTTATGAGAGAGAGAGAGAGAGAACATTCATATAACTTTTATTACAGTATATTGTTATAATTTTTCTATTTTGTTGTTAATATCTTACTGTGCATAATTTATAAGTTAAACTATCATAGGTATGTGAAAAACACACATAGCATCCTATATAATAAAAGGGTAATATGCAAATTGACCAAACGGCAGAATGACTGGTCACTATGGCACGCACTGACCACCAGGGGGCAGTCGCTCAACGCAGGAGCTGCCCCCAGCCACCGATCGCCCGATGGGAGCCTGCCAGCCAACCTCTTGGTCTCTTCCCCTGGCCAGCAGGCTCCGATCGCCAGATGGGGAATGGGGAACGGAGTGGGGGAGGGGACAGCAGACATGAGCGATGCCAGCCCCAAGGCCCACCTTGCCACACACAGAGGGTGACCGGCGGTGGGGGGTAAGGCCGGAAAGCGGGCAGAAACGGCCAACCTCTCGGTCCCTCCTCCCAGCTGGCAGGGGTGTGGGTGTCAACAGGAGCAGGGCCGGCTTCCAGCAGCCGGGGAAGATGGCCCTGATCGCAGGCCAGGCCTAGGGACCATACCTGTGCACAAATTCATGTGCCAGGCCTCTAGTAGTAAATATAGGTATCCACTGGGAGTCTTGGAATGTATTCCCCATACATAAAGGGGTTTATTGTATCTTCCTCTTAATTTTGCTGTGTTTGTAATATTGTCTGGAATGGAAGCTTGAGTTGGCAGTTAACGGGAGGTCTTTGATAGCCATTTCAAAATTTTTAGTGTGACTTGATCTGTTTAAACTTTCTAGTACATCTTGTATCATTTTCCTTTATATCTGAAAAAATGATACTGATATTTTAACATTTAAAAATACTTTATTGTGTCTATAGCTATCCTTTTTTCATTTTTTTCTCATTTAAAATATGTTTCTATATTTCTCTGTTTAATTTTTATTATTCCTAAAGAGGTTTGTTTATTTTACTAATCTTTTAAAAAGACTAACACTTGGTTATGTTCATTTTTTAAATTTGTATTTCTATTGCATTGATTTTTACTCAAATCTATATTTCCTTTTTTCTCTAGTTTTGTTAGGTTGTGCTTTTTTAAACTTCTTGAATTGAATTCAGCTCATTTTTCCTCTATTTTTTATTTTCCAATAACCTTGACTCTAAAAAAAAAAGATTTTACTGTTTTTTGTAGAGAGAGAGAAAGGGAGAGGGAGAGAGAGTTTGAGACTGAGAGAGAAACATCTATGAGAGAGTGGAACATCAATCGGCTGCCTCCTCCACGCCCCCTACGAGGGATTGAGCCTTCAAACTGGGCATATTCCCTCAATGGGAATTGAACCAGCAACCTTTCGGTGCACAGAATGATGCCCAACCAATGGAGCTACACCAACCAGGGCTAACCTTGACTCTTTAATGTGTATTTTTTTAAAAATTTGGATTTGATTTGATTTTGTTTGTTTTATTCTATCACTCAAGTTAAAGAATTTTCCCCATTTCTTCAGGAAGTTATTTTCCATATCAAAATAATTACTTTTCTATGTATAGTGATCCTGTGTTTTTCTCACCTAGTTTTATCTTTAATTGCCTTCTATATTGGCATAAATATGATTCTTCTTAGTTATTGTATTACACTTAATAATATATTTTTAGAACTTCCCCTTTGTATGCATTGTTTCTATACTCTCAGAAACATCATGTTTAGTTTTTATACTTTGTTTTTAATTGCCATTCACAGATACTTGAGTAAACTCCCTAGGACATATAGTTGTATATATGTTTCTTAGATAAATAGTTGAATACTGTATATGTTTCATGAAAGTCTTCTCAGATATGCAGCTTCTCTTAATGGCCTCATCCATTTTAACTTTTCATTACTCCCATCGATGAATTATTGGGTCTAACCAGTGATGACCAAATCTGACCAACTAATAACTTGGAAAGCTTGGTTGGGCCTCCCTTCCCTTAATCTTCCATATTTCTGATCCAATAGTTAAGGTTGTTTTTTTTTTTATCTTAAAGTGCTGTGAATACTGTTACTGAAAACGTCTTCCAGACCCCCTTTTCTTTTCATGCCACCCCACTCACATAGAAAGATTGTTTGCCATAAGATCCCTCTGTGTAGAAATGTCACTCTACCATTTCTAACCCTCGTCAGTAAATGGTCTCACTTGATTAAGGGTGTTGATGTTTCTCCCCAAGTAAACTTCCAGTTTAAAAATGTATTGGATTTGGGTACTTTTCAGCTTATTGATCTTCGTAAATATGATTTCTACTTAAAGTGGGAAGTAATTTGGATTTTTCAACATGCTCAATTGATAGAAGAATTATCGCTATCTTCTTTGAATCCCATAGAGCTTTCTACTGTGTATTTTAACTATGTCTGAAAATGCCTTAGCTGCCCTACTTGTAAGAGCCCTGTGTCCATGATCTGAGTCCATTTCATCTTTAATTCCTCATTGAATTCGTAGTGCACTGTTTTACAAAGGATAGGTATCTAATTGACTATTAAATAACCATAAAAACCTCCCTTTGTTAAGTCTGCTTTATTTACTATTCTATAACTATAATCTCTAACTATTGATTATTCATAAATGCACAAGGGCATTCTTTAACATTGTCTTGTGTCTTCTATCCTATTCTATGGAGATGATATTATGATAAAATTTGGGTTTGGAGAAACCCAATTACAAAGATGATTTCAGTGAGGGCAACTTGTCCTGTTACAGATGTTCTCCCTCTCCCCAGCAGTGAGGTTTAGTTTAGGGTTTCTTCTAAGGCAGCGGTTCTCAACCTGTGGGTCACGACCCCTCTGGCAGTCAAACGACCCTTTCACAGGGGTCGCCTAAGACCATCCTGCATATCAGATATTTACATTACGATTCATAACAGTAGCAACATTACAGTTATGAAGCAGCAACGAAAATAATTTTATGGTTGGGTCACAACATGAGGAACTGTATTTAAAGGGTCAGAAGGTTGAGAACTACTGTTCTAAGGTGTTGTTATTCTTTTTTATCCTCAGGTATGATTGGAAAAGTAAGACTTATATTTATATAGTAGAATTTTTTTTTGAAAAGTTCAAAGAGGCCTCAAAGTGCATATGAGTCACTTTTTCTGATGTTGGACTTGATATCACATTCCATAACCTGCAATTTTACCATTAGCCTTAAAACAAAATCTGCTTGTCGTAGGTTTCTTGTTGAAGTTTCAAATATATGTAAGTGTCCTCATTAGTTGTACAGTGATAGTTTCCATTAGTTCTTAAAGGAGTGTGTGGTCAGTGTAAATAGGATAACTTCTGTAGTCGTGCCCTTTCTGTAGAAGTCATGTGAATATAACAGAAAGATTCCTTAACAGCAGCGGTCAATTTTTAAAGTAGGCTATGCATTCATTATCTCACCCTTTCAGTGTGATCATCTGTTATCCTGTTAATAAGCAAGCTGATGAAGTGTATGACTTCTTATAGCTGTGACATCAAAATAAAGCAGAGTGATTGCTTTAAATACATTTAAAGTAGCTAAGTATTTTAAATATATATCATTTTAATTAGTTCTCACAACTCTGTGATGTATTCATATAATTATATATTTGTGTGATATAATTGGTATCACTTTTATACCAATTTACTGAGAGATTACTGTGACATAAAGAGGTTAAGAAATTTGACCAATCATACAACTAGTAAGTGACCATGAGTTAAACCTGTTTGTCAGATTCCAGAGCTTATTCCTAAACCACTAGGCAACACTGTCTAATAGTACACAATACTTTTTTCAAGTGATTATACTAGGAGCTCAGAAAACTCAAATGCTACCAAAGGCAAGATAAGCCACATAAATGTGTGAAGTGATTAAGTATAAAGTCATGAAGAGTGGGATAATCAGCATTATAAGAATCAAGAGGACATGAAAAGAAATTCAAAATATACATATATATTTAATGCAAGACAGACTTGACCCACAAGTTCACCATATTTGCATCTCTTTGTTTATAGAAATTATTCCTCTCTATTTTTACCTTCAAGTAATATATGAGGCTTTGCTAGTTGCCACACATTCAGAAATAGCATTTATTTCTTTATTTTCTTAATGAGTAAAGGACCATAGTTACATATTTTGAAATTGATTTCATTGAAATAAGAATGAAAAGAAATAATTCTTTTCTTTTTAAAAATGTACTTTATGTTGGTTTTTTTTAAATTAATGAAGTCCCAAGGGTGTACACTGCTATTACTCTGCCATCTGACACAATGATCCTTCCCATCGTCTTCTCTGTCCGATGTTAAGGTTTGCGAGGTATAGCCCTGTTAGTTATTGAATAAATAATTTTCAAACTCTAAATGTTGGGTCTTAAGATAGGACATAGAATTCAGTATCAGTCTGATATTTATTCATCCCCTCAGAATTATATCAGACTACAGGCTTGGCATGGTGACTATCTTAATTCATAAATATATTTTTAATCTATGTTTTTATTGATTTTAGAGAAAGAGGAAGGGAGAGAGAGATTAGAAACATTGATGAGAGAGAAACATGGATCAGCTGCCTCCTGCATGCCGCCTACAGGGGATGGAGCCCACAATCCAGGCGTGTGCCCTGAGCCGGAATCAACCAGGGACCCATCGGATCAGCTGAGCCACTTGTGCATGGCAATGCTCAGCCACTGAGCCACACCAGCTGGGTCATAAATACATTTTAAGCCTGCATCTTTGTAGTAATTTATATAAAAAGCAAATGTGCATAATGTCTTTTGTCCAGGTGAGTACTTTTGATAGCCTCTGTGTAGTTATTTTGCTAAAATAACATTTAGACAACATAGTGAGAGGGCTTTGTTGAAATAAGTTTTAACTGTTAAACGTGTATAATGGTCCTAGTTCAAGGAATTTGCCTTTGTACAAAAGCAAATTATTTTGATTATTGAAATGTAAGATTAGGAAACAAAATTTCTCATGTTAAAGTGCCCTAGAATTTAGATCAAAATAGAAATCATTCTTTTAAAAGAATTCAGATATAGTAAATGTCATTTATATCACCACATATTCAAACTTCTAAGTCAGTGGCACATTAGGGAACACACGGGGCTGGAGATGTGAATATTATATAATGAGGATAATAAAGGAGTGAAATGCGATGTGCCTCCGGTGCATATTAGTAGCTAATTCCAATATGAATGCTTTGCAATCATTTGTCGGTTGAGATGCATGTGTTCAGCTAAATGGAAATCTTGGCCGTTCTCTCATACACCCCATTATTTGTAATTGAACACCTGATTTCCATCATGCAACAAATTAACATCTGCACTAGATCTGCCGTTTATGCATATGGATACACTGATTAGAATTTTGCGGATAGATACTTGAAAACAAAAAGACAACATTGTGAAACACTTCCAGCCATAATTTTTGATTACATATTGAGAACCGTTTAATTATCTTACTCCATTTAATTAGCCCTTCTACTTAGGTCAATTGCTTTTTTTATTAACATGACATGTTAGCAATTTGTTAATTGGCATGAAATAACACGAGGCTTTTCTTCGTGTTTCATATGTGCTTAAGGAAGCTAAGGAAAAGGCAAAGTGGTAAATGTGTTCATTAGCCCCCGTTAGCATTTACAATGCCGTTGTGCGGTGCCAGCAAATTATGTGATTCTGTCCTGTGAATGTCTTTCCTTTATTATACCAGAGGAGATTGTTGATTTGAGTGATTACCAAAATTACCAAAAAAAAAAACACCCCACTGCAAATGTGAATATACATTTCAAATATATATGAAGGTAAGAGAATGATGAAAAGTGAAGAAGATATATGTATATACATGCTAGTAGGTGGGAGGGGAAATAGGCAAAAGACACATGCGTGTAAGGAAATTATTAAGAAAAAGATTGTCAGTATCAAGCCTTTAAGCTCCAAGCCTCTTTACTATTATGTTAAAAATTATGTTAAATAATTTGTAGATATCAACAGTATTCCATTTGCGACATTGACTAAGGCTCCTTTGTGTATTGATTCCATATATCCCAATCAAAGTAAAAAGTATATTCAGCTGATAAGTTTTTAGGTATAGTACCTCAAAATATTATGCACATTTCTGTGGAGTGGAGTGTAAAGGTATTATTGATTACACCTAGGAAAAACTTGATTTTATCCTAAAGAATTCCTCTAGGATATGGCACAAATAGACAATTGCCAGTAATCCTGCATTGGGAAAACAAGTTTAGCCAGAACACATGTAACCACCTTGCATTACAGTCATTAAGCACGGATGATTTTCTTTCTAACCTCTAAATGAGTTATTATTACAACTGGAGGCCCAGTGTATGAAATTTGTGCACAGGTAGGGTCCCTAGGCCTGGCTGGCGACCAGGGCTGACCGGGGCCTTCTGGCTGCTGGCTGGAGCCTCCCTTCCCCGGCTGCCTGCCAGGGCCTTCCTTCATGCCATGCCGCCCCCTGTTGGATAGCGCACGTCATAGCAAGCAATCGGTCTCCCGGTTGAACTCCTGAAGGGACAATTTGCATATTAGGCTTTTATATATATAGATGCCATCACAGCTTTGAGGAACTTAATGATTGTGAGAATGGAAATCATAGAATAGTATTGGTCTCCCTGTTACTTCCAGCTTTTCTGGCTGCAGCCATGGAGGGGCATTACATTAAGAGAGGGGGAGGAGAAAGAAAGAGACTAATATATATTCTATTGTATTCTAAATAGGATTACTTCATGCCAGCATAGAATTGAAGAGCTAAAAGAGATTTTGTAATTCTTGGCAGACATATTAGTGTTTTTTAAATACAACATTGAGGGTAAGAGTGGTTAGCATTTCTAAAGTATGTGTGGGTATTTATTCCATGAACCTGTACTGGGTGTATCTGGGCAAAGCACCAGGTTGAGCATTCCGGCAAAATACAATGATAAATTTATAGTGACTTCATCCTCTTGAGAATTGTTCTAATTTCTTTCTTGTCAGTAATCTTTCCATCCACGTGGGGGCACTATGATCAAATACAGGGTGGGCAAAAGTAGGTTCACAGTTGCGAGTCAGCGAGAGTTTATTCTTATATTATTAATTAACTAATGTATCCTTTATTTGTATTATTTCCAATATGAACAACCATAAACCTACTTTTCTCCACCCCTGTACAAGAAGAAAAGAGAAAAATGGTTTTCTTTGGTTTGGTTTACTTCAGTTAGAAAAATTGTTCAGAGTACTGTAGGGAAACCCTAACTAATTATGTACTTTTAGGTAAAATTCCTTTTTAAATGTACATATGGCTGAGATTTTTGTTTGTGTTTGTTGGAGTTGCAGTAGGTATAGACCAGCCGTGGGCAAACTACGGCCCGCGGGCAGGATCCGGCCCGTTTGAAATGAATAAAACTAAAAAAAAAAAAAAAAGACCATACCCTTTTATGTAATGATGTTTACTTTGAATTTATATTAGTTCACACAAACACTCCATCCATGCTTTTGTTCCGGCCCTCCGGTCCAGTTTAAGAACCCATTGTGGCCCTCGAGTCAAAAAGTTTGCCCACCCCTGTTATAGACTGATCAGTGGTTAGGGTGGATTAGGAGCCCCAGCATCCCCTGGGAGCCTGTAGGAAAGGCAGGTCCTTAGGCTGCTCCAAATCAGAAATCAGGGTGTGGGGCTCAGCAGCGTGGCTTTCCCAAGCCCTCTACATGCTCTCAGCACTTGCTAACATTGGAGAACCACTGAATTAGAATAGGTGGATTTTGACATACTTTTAAAGCTTCTAACTGTTGAAAAATTATTAGGTTAAAAATGGTCAAACGGGCTTGAAATATTGTGAAAATGTATTTCTTAGGAAAGGTTCCTCTCCTACACGAACAATAAATGAGTCTGAAAACTTAAACTTTTTCCCCCCATGATTATACAGCCAGGGTCAGATGAGTCAGAACAGTTAGTTGATTAGTCACTTTCACCCTTTGCCCCCACCCCAAATTGTCAATCAAGTGAACACTTAAGCTAAGTCATTTGTTTTCTATTATATAGATAAATCAGCCAAGTAATTGAATTTCTCAAATATAGCTCCTTGGGATGATGTCAAGACATGGCCTAGATTTCAACCTAGTACTGCTAACAGCGTTTCTTTACATCTCTATAATATCTTTACACGTATTGAAAGAACTATTATATCTATTGGGTCATCTGATCCTTGGAATAATTCTTTGAGGCAATTAGGAAACCAATCATTGCCTCTGTTTACAGTTAGGAATAGCTGAGACCAGTTTTAGAATCCTAAGTGTAATATTCAGATAGAGACTATACTAATTCCATGTTTAATAAGTAGTTAACTTTGTTCCCCTGTTCCTGAGAGTTAGTGAGAACTGCTGGAAGAGAATCCTGCTGCCTGTAAAAGAACCATAAACCTCCCATGTGTTAGTTAGGAAGGAGAATTCTCTGGGATGTGGGTTTCCCTCCCTGGAGGTATTCTCTCACACCCTTCCTTCCTACCAGACCAGGACTCAGATGTGCCCTGCCTGCCCCTCATTTTCTTTCTCTTCCATCTGGACTCTCCTTCCTTGTTTTTGTTTGACCAGTTACAATAGTTAGTACTTCCAGCGCCTTTATGCTGAGGAAGAACAAATAAAGTCGTTGCAGAGAATAACATAAACCGCCAGTAAACAGTATGGAGGGACCTGGAGAGTATTATGCTAAGCGAAATAAGCCAATCAAAGACAAGCACCACATGATCTCACTCATATGTGGAATCTAATGAATCAAATAAACTGATGATCAAAAATAGACCCAGAGACATAGAAGCATGAACAGACTGTTGAACCTCAGAGGGAATGTAGGAGAGGGTGAGTGGGAAGTCATCAACCATTGAGCTTGTATGCATATATGCATAACCCATGGACACAGACAATGGAGTGATGAGGGCCTGTGGGGAGGGGAGAGACTGAGTGGTTAAAGGGGGGAAAAAGGAGGACCTATGTAATACTTTCAACAATAAAGATTAAAAGAAAAAAGAAACACCAGTAAAGCTTGCCATCAGCCTGGTGGATTCTGACTGTTTATCTGCTGTTGTGCTCTACCCAAAGGCTGGCCTGATTTAGCTGGCACCTCACAAAGGTGCCCTGGGATTTTGCTCTTAGTCTTCTCTCCAAATGAGGACTCTTACCTTAACAGCCCCCAGCAGGGAATGGCCAGTTTTTCATTCACAACCAAATCACAACTAGTCCAGGATGCATCCTTCCAATATGCAAGGAGTGGTCTTGGTCTGATTGTTCTGAGATCAAGGCCACCTTCTCCATATATAAGGGCTAAAATCATACATGAAGGTGAGTGTTTTGTGTACATACTAGAGGCCTGGTGCACGAAATTCGTGCACTTGGGGGGTGGGGGGTGGTCCCCTCAGCCCAACCTATGCCCTTCCACAGTCCAGGATCCACCGCTGCACTCTTCAGCTGTGAGCCTGGCTCAGGGCTAGTGGCTGAGCCGCGCTCCCCCTGTGGGAGTGCACTGACCACCAGGGGGCCACTCCTGCATTGAGCTTCTGCCCCCTGGTGGTCAGTGTGCATCATAGCAACCAGTTGTTCTGCCCTTCAGTCTAGTTGCATATTAACCTTTTATTATATAGGATTAGGTGGTGGCCATTCCTTTACAATTAACTATAACTGTGAAGTGAATCTGGTGGCAGAGTTGAAGTATACTTGGTAAATATTCAATGAATATTTTTGTAGTGTTAAAAGTATCAGAAGTTATAGACTATACTTATGGTAGTTTTATAGTAATAGCTATATCTACCTTATAGGTTGTTATATTGACATAATATATGTAAAGTATAAAATACAATGGCTAGAATTCAGTAAATCTTTAAAAATGTAACCTGTTATAAGGAAAACTATGATGAAATGCATTGGGAATAGTTATTTGAAAAAATATCTGTATAGAATGGATGCTATGACAGAATATATTCTATTATAGTCTGTCATTTTAAACTTTTAGATTGAATTAAAAGGTTAGTTAACTTGAATGCTAACTGACTAAGTCTCACTGGAAATCTTTTTACATTTGAAACTAAGTTGTTGAAAATTCCCTTAATATTTACTACAATTTTGTATTGCTTTCTAGAGTAGAATCCATAAATATGTTTTACTTCATTTGATCCTTAAGGGTCATTTATTTGCTTATGATTATCCATCTGAGACTCTCTGACACCCTTGGTAGTTTATCTTCACTTTTCATCCTTTTTCTACTTTATGTTAATGGTTAGCATATCTTCTGTCCTAAACGGCATGAAGTAAATATTAAGTAAATATCACTGAAGAGCACTGACTCCAACATACGTCTTGCAGTCTGTGAAGTCAGTTTTTCTTCTCTATTTTCCTGTAATTGTGGAGCAAACAAAGTGGGAAACAGCCCTCTGATAAATTGAAAATAATTTGGATTCTAGCCGGTTACAGTTACAACTTTCAGTTACAGTTATAACTCTCTAGTAATTTATGCATTTCACTGAAACATGGATATGTTTGTGCTCCACCCAAGGATGTAATTATGATTCAGACCTGCAAGCAAGATTCTCCATTTTTTTTCTTAGGAAAAAATAGCACTCCTTCTTAACTGCAAATGAACAGATCTCAAACTTTAGTTCTGCTGCTGTTTCAGAGGTGAAACCATAAAGAGAATTGAAACAAATATATATTTACAGGTTATTGTCTTCTATGTACTGATTTTTTTTACACTCCATCTTATTGTGGTTACTTACTAAGAAAAATTCGGAGTGCTTTTTCTGGCTGCAACCATGAAGGGGCAGAAGAGAAGAAAAGAAGGTTCCTGCTACGCCAGAAACCCTTAAGAAAAAGCAAAGGAACTTGGCAGAGCTGAACATCAAGCACCTGAGAAACAAGTTTGCCCAAAAGCTGCTTCGAAAGGCAAGGAGGAAGGTTATTATGAAGAAGCTAGCCCTGGCCAGTGTGGCTCAGTTGGTTGGAGCTTCATCTGGTACACTGAAAGGTCGTGATTCGATTCCCTATAAGGGCACATACCTCGGTTACAGGTTTGATCCCTGGTCAGCTGTGCATGTGAGGCAACCTATATATGTTCTCTCTCACATCAATGTTTCTCTCTCCTTCCCTCTCTCTCCTCCCCCTCTCTCTAAAACTCAATGAACGTGTCCTCCAATGAGGACCAAAAAAAAGGAATAAAGAGCTAAAACACTATCACAAGGAATACAGGCAGATGTACACAACGGAGATTAGGACGTCAAGAAAGCTGGCATTTGTCCTCAGGATCAGTGGGATCAGTGGCGTGAGCCCAAAGGTTGGAAAGGTGCAGCACCTTTGCCAGATCTCCAGTGGCACCTTTGTTAAGCTCCGCAAGGCTTCAATGAACACGCGGAGGATTGTGAAACCATGTATTGCATGGGGTACCCGAACCTGAAGTCAGTAAATGTATTGATCTCCAGGCATGGTTCTGGCAAAATCAACAAAAGGCGAATTGCCCCGACAGAACACAGTGATTGCTCCATCTTTTGGTAAACACAGCATCATCTGCATGGAGAGTCTGACTCGTGAGATCTATGCTGCTGGAAAATGCTTCAAAGAAGCAAACAACTTCCTGTGGCCCTTCAAATTATCTTCCAAGAGCTAGAATGAAGAAAGGCCACCCATTTTGTGGAAGGTGGAAACGCTGACAACAGGGAAGACCAGCTCAATAGACTTATTAGAAGAATGGACTAAGATATCAAAAAAATAGTTATTTTTGTAATCTGGCCAGTTAATAAATAGTGAGTGCTTTAAAATTGGGGGGGAGGGGAAGAGAGAGGAATTCAGAGATACCTTCAGAATGGCTTTAATTCCTTTCTGTGAAGTAATCCTTATATTTTACATGTTCACATGACAGAATTCTAATCTTTAGCCCTAACGTTATGGTTAAATGGGAGAGGCCTCTGTTCATACTTGGTTTAAAAACTTAGGTGCAAAATGGTTCCTTATCTCCTTTTCTCTATCTGTGCTTCTCTTTTATTTTTGCCTGTGAATTTATGTGTCAAGTTATTCCATGAAGATGGGAATATTGAGCTATTTGAATGAATGTCAATATTTTTGTTATGTTGAGGAAAAGGTTTTTCCTATACTGACACACGCCTTAAAATGGGAGAAAGAAAAGGGCCTGATTTTGTTTCAAAGTTGCGGTTATAGATCTTGTTTGACAAAAGTGGTAATATATTTCTCCAGTAGATGGCGCAAGCATTCCCTGAAAATAGAAAATATTTTTGTCTGGACTAAAGAAAGTAGATAACTTGGTAATAAAGGTAGCACTGTTTAAGCAATAGTAAGTAATCTTAAAGACATTTCCTTTTAAAAGAAATGTAAGAAGAAGAGGTTAAAAGAAGGTGAAGTCACAGTTCACTTTGCACATATCAAACTTGTCAAGACATTTTATCAAATTAATGCAGAAAAACTTTAATGTTTAGTAGTGTATGAATAATCAAAGGTATATCATTACGGTCAATTTTAACTAAAAATATCTGAGGCTTGAAATTCTGAATATGTTTTGTAAATGATAACGGTTATTTCTGTTGATTACCTTGGTTTCATTTTTCTTTGTATCCTGCATTTATAGGCAGAAGCATTGTGAATATAGTTTAACAGATAAATAAATAAATAAATAAATGGAATTTTTATTTTTTAACACCAGCAGTGGTTATAATTGGGTTTGAAATTACAGATTATTTTATTTTTTAATATATTTTTATTGTTGATAGTATTACAGATATCTCCCATTTTCCACACTTTTCCCCCCTCATGAATTCTTAATCTTTAAGTTAAAGGAGAGAGAGAAACATTTTATAAGCCTAATGAATTCCAGCCTGATTGTATATGCTCCCCTCATTACTATTGCCTTTATGTATTTTGCTATGCATTCTCCTTCAAATAAGTAAATGTGTGGGAAAAAGAAACTGGTCATCAAAGTACACTTTCCTATAGTGGTCTGGAATGTTTGCCTGGTTGATAAATAGTAATTTCTTGAGAACCGAAGGAATTCAGTAGCTGGGAAACATAAAATGTATACTCGATAGCAATATTACTTTTATCTGATGAATGAGAAGAACTAGTTGTAACTGGTGTGTTATCATAGTTATGCTTATTTTAGAAAAAGATATCCTCAAAGTTTTGCCCCATGGTTTGGAATGTTCTTTTTTCTAAATGGATAAAGTCGAAAAATTACTGCCACTCCAAGCTTTCCAAAGACTCCTTTAAATTTGTTGGATTGAAATATTTCTGGAATATTACACTACTAATATAATGATAATGATGATGGTGGTAACGATGCCTTGATTTATATTGTGCTTTATCATTTCAAAGGCTGTTTCACATATATTATTTCAGTAGATTTTTGTAATGACACCACGTATTATAGTCAGAGCAAATGTTGCTATTCCTATTTTACAGATGAAAATGTGAAAGCCACATTGGGCACATAGCAGTTAAAAGTTAAAGGGACTCAAGAGTATCGTTCCTTTGTGTTTTTCTTCTTTGTTTTTCTTTGTTCTCTCCCTCCTCCTCTCCCCACCCCCCATCATTTTCACTATTTCATCTCTATTTTGGAAAAGTACTTATTCTGCATCTCCAGTATATGCTTTCATGCGGAGGGACATTCATGACAGTAATACCCCTGGCTTCTCTTCCCCCTCTGTCCTCTCCTCCTCCCCCCCCCCATTTTTTTTAACATATCTGGTTGATTAGCTTGAGAGCAGGAACTGGACATGCATAGGTCAGCCCTTTCCTCTCTGTCCCTTGAAGGTGAGTTGTCCATAGGGAGCACCTGCTCTCTGCTTCACCCCACATCTATGCCTCAGCGTCAGGACCTCCATGTGGGCAGGCCTATCCTATCTGACCCTGGCTGTGACTGGAGTGGGGAAAGTATGTCTGATGATAATACTGACCCTAGTAAAAGAGCCTCCTTCTTACAGAAGGAAACACTCTTCAGTATTGTCTTTATAAGGTAACTAGAGGCCCATGCACAGATTCGTGCACCGGTGGGGTCCTTTGGTTTGGCCTGCAGGGATCGGACCAAAACTGGCTCTCTGACATCCCCCAAGGGGTCCCAGATTGCAAGAGGCGCAGGCCAGGCCAAGGACCCCACTGGTGCACGATCGGGGCCGGGGAGGGACCGCAGGAGGGCTCCAGGGTGTGTCCGGCCTATCTCGCCCAGTACCAATCGGCCAGACCCCAGCAGCAAGCTAACCTACTGGTCGGAGCATCTGCCCCCTGGTGGTCAGTGCGCATCATAGCAACTGGTCAAATGAATGGTAGGACACTTAGCATATTAGGCTTTTATTTTATAGGATGTTTTAGCCTCTTGTTAACTCTTTTGTCTTTAGCCAACTGTTTAGAACTTAGGTAGAGAAAAGAGGTCCTAAAGTATTGAGCCTCCTCAGAGATTCCAACAATATTTATATGTCAGAAAGGGTTTTTTTGTTTGTTTACTTTTTATATTTTTATTGACTTCAGAGAGGAAGGGAGAGGGAGAGAGATATAGAAACATCAGTGATGAGAGAGAATCATTGATCAGCTGCCTCCATGTCCCCTACAGGATCAAGCCCACAACCGCAACCCGGGCATGTGCCCTTGACCGGAATTGAACCTGGGACCCTTCAGTCTGTAAGCCAGTGCTCTATCCGCTGAGCAAAACCAGCCAGGGCATGTCAAAAAGTTTTTAAAAAAATGAATATTATAATTCATTATAATATTATATATTATAATAGTGAGAATTATAATATCTGGTGGCATTTTGAGATCTTTAGGCATAAAATATATCCCATTTCATTTGGACTTAAAAGGCCCTTGTGCTACTGTGACCTTGGGGCTATTTTCAGCTCTGGGTCAAAGGGTCTCGTCTAAAGCGCTGCTCGTCCCTTTTTCAGATACTGGGATGGTTTGTGGCTTGGACTCCTAACATCTACCTGTTCCTGCTTTCGTGGGAGTCACTTTGTGCTTCCTTTATGCTGTTAAATATCCCCCCATTTTAAGTTAAACTTTAGGATACCATTCTGCTGCCAAAACTATTTGAATACTCTTGATGAAATAAATGTAAACATGCCAACTTTATGGGAAATCTGAAGTCTATACACGGTTTTTGCTTTTATCTTTATATATAGTATACACATTTTTGCTAGAGTTTACCTTCTTCATCATGTTTTTATTGTGATTGTTCCTAATGACAAAACTAGGAACAGCCACTTAGTCATTCCAAAAAATGTTTGTGGAATATCTGCTCTCTGGAGGTACGGTGCCAGAATAGAGCGGTGAGTCAACTCTGGCCCTTGCCTTCACAGATCTTAGGGCCTTGTGCTGGGTTAGACGTTAGTCCAGTGTGCCATGCCATAGCCCGTGGCTCTGGAGACATGTCCACATCTTACCCAATACATGTAACAAGGAAATGTGTTCCTATTGGGGATGTCAGAGAGGGCTTCTCTGAGAAAGTGATTGTTGAAATGAGGGATAGGAAGAAATCGGAAATGTGTGATTCAAGTATTAAATTTAACTTGCTGGAAAAGGATGAAATTGTAAGATGTGTGGGACCGATGGGGTAAGATATACGGCACACCAACAATTAGAAGAGCCATGAGAACTCTGCGTATTTCTGTAAAGGAATGCTTGGTGTCAAAGTAAGCCAAGAAAATTACCAGGATCTCAGCACAGGTGATGTTCACAAATGTGAGCAATCAAAGAAATGTCTGTGACCAATTAACATGTCCAGAATTCAGGAACAGAGCATCAGAGAAAGATTAGCAAGAACAAGAGCAAAGCTGGGTCTTCAGCCCGGCGTATTGAGCTGCTCGTCAGAACAGCCACTTATGTACTTACTACAAGGGTGAAGGACAGGGACGGAGACATAGAGGCCAACGCGCAAGGTCAGAGCTGGAATGATGGCAAGGGGGTCTCACTGCTCAGTCTCTGGGGCCTTCAACCAGATCTCCACCCTCCTTGGATACAGACAAGATTGGTACAAAGCATAAAATTGAGTGTTCAAGTGACAGTTCAGATAGAAGAAGTCTGTTGGGGAAGAGAATCTGTGAAACATGCTGGTCACTGGGAGAAATTCAAATACCATGGAAAATAACTCACATGACAATAGTTCCTTTAAATGTGGGCTAACTAGTTTGTTTTCTAAATCTCAGCGCCCTCCCAAAATGCCCTTGTTAACTAAAATCAGAGAGGAGCATTACAGAGGCCTTTTCAAAATCATACATGATCCATGATGGTTAAAATTCAAATTTTACATAAAAAACTTTTTTCCCCCCAAACATAAATCTTTATAGATCCTTAGTGAAATGAAGTGAGAAGTGAAGAAGATATTTAATTATGATTGGGATATTAGTTAGTTCCTAACAGAATGTAAAAACTCAGTCATATCATTTTACTGCTTAAAGACTCATTAGTTGTCATCTAATCCTGCTAATTGCCTGAAGTGTATGCAAGAGGACATTGTTCCTACAAGACCTTCTGTGAAAAAGATTCTATGATTTTGGAGACACTGTTCTCCCCACCCACCCCCACTCCTCAGCATCTTCTTGTCCAGATCATTTGCAGGCTCTTGCAAGTCCTCACATAGAGACTTTAGCTTTAGTTAGCTCAGTATTTCTCACATTTGCCCACCAGTCCCATTCTTTTTCTACCGAATACTTCCTTGTATCCAGATGTTCCAAGACACACGGTGAACAACATTGAATCCCAAATGACCTTCTCAATGATTTTCTTTTTAGCATAGATATAGTTTATAAAATGGGCATCTTATGTATATATTTCACTTGAATTTATCCTAAATATGAAGATGGTGTGATAGTACCTCCATTAATAGATAAGGCAACTGAGGTCTAAATTATTTGTGTTAACTCAGGATTACCCATGTGATATATAATGTTTAACAATGTTTGATCATTTTGCTTTTGCTTGGGAATGTTGTGCCCCAAAAGGGAAGGCGTTTTCTTTAGTCAGTATTATATACTTGGATACATACATAAAAGCTTTTGCTGAAGCTTTTATCGTTACCAGCCCGATTACATTTTCAGGAAGAGGAAAGCATAGTGGGATATCTTACACAAAAATATCTAGGGTTGTGTAAATGGATTATTTCAGTTTAAATCTTTACGGTGCCCAAGAGCTTTTGTAAAGTGGAGTGGAGTGTCCTTCTCTTTGAAAAGTATCGTAGCCGGAACCCCAGGGGTTCAGGTCTGCGCAGCCTCTCTCCCCTCTTCCTAGGGGCTGTAGCACATAGACTTGATTCTATGCAAGTCTTCCTGGTTGGGGTAGGTTGCTTAATGTATTCTTGGGATATTTCCCCCTCTTATCCTCTTCTGAAACATTTTATAAACAGCTTGGAAAGTCCACTAACTTTCTCGAACTTTTAACAAAGCAGTGAAGCTTCTGCAGATTCAAAAAATATATCACCATATTTTGAAGAACATTTAAACTGAGGAGACACATGAAACCATGCTTTACAAAACTAGAATGATATCCTACATAGTTTTATAACTTTGCAAACACCACTGTTGATGACATCATGAACCGTTACAAAGTATATATTAGGGCACTTTTTCGAGATGTGAAAGAAGGCTGACCAGTTATCAAAGGTAAATGTAGGAAAAACTTCCTTGTTAATAAGAGAGTTCTCTGTGGAGTTTGATTTAGTTGGATTGTTTGGCTTGTGTTTAGCTGTTCATAGAACCACGTTCATGGTTCCCACTTCAGTTTTGTTTCTAGGTGGCAGTGCATTGGACGTCAGAACTCCCCCTCTCAGAAGGACCAGTTGTAGTTCTCCGTGTCTGATCTGGGATGGAGTGGGGGTTTATGGCCTTCTCAGCTTAGCGGTTTGCGGCTGTTCATATTTTAGATTGTACAGTGCAAGCCAGTTTTTAAGAGCATCTTTACACCTTAGACTGTTACACTTAATCTGAGATTTAACTCGGATTAAACTAGCAGACGATGGGATTTAGGAAACGAAGGGGTGACAATGTTTATATTATTGAGTCTACAAAGTGATACAAAAAAATGAGTGGAGAACTCTACATTTTACTGAAGTTTGCTTTTATAAATCTCCTGTTTATACAGCACATTCATTTTAATGTCTTGCTCAACAATAGGAGCTTCTGAATTTTCTTCATTCGTAATTTCCCTCAAACAGTACATAACTATTTTGCTGATGATTCTGTTTTTGCATCTCCCCCCCCCGCCACCTCTGTACTCTTTCCCATAAGAATTCAGGAAGAAGAAAAAGCCAACTGCGAAATATTTACTTCCAGGTTTCTTAATGCCCAGGTTGCACTGTTGTCTGGAATCAAACGGTTTCTTTTTTCTCATCCTTAGCTGAAAACAAAAACAAACAAACAAACAAAATGTCTTAATCTTATGGGGTTAAATAAAAGAGAGAAGGTAGTGCAAGGAAGAGTCCCTTTATGCAAGCAGCGGAGGGCTGCAGGGATGACTGAAAGTGCCTGAGGGCATTTGGTCCCTATCGGTTTTCACATCCAATGCAGTGGTGCCCGCAGATAGCCTGTATTGTTGTCAGTTAAATGGGATCATGAGTGTCTGAAAGGTGTTTGAGAATGAACTGAAAATCATTTTCACAAGTGGATGATTACTTCTGCCACATGTTAACCGAACTCTATCAGAATGGCCCAGATTCTTGAGCCTGCATTAATTGCTCTTTCAACCTTGACTGAGGTTTCTCTTTAAGAAAGCCCTTTCCAGGATGAAACTACTCTATATATTGATTTTTTTTTCCTTTCTGTATTTTTCCTTGAGAATGAAGGCTTGTAGGAGAAAAGGCTTTATCATTCAACATGTACATTGATCGTTCTAGTTCTTTGAATTAAAAGGTAGACTCATAAGTCATCTGCCAAAAGTAATAGTCCTTTTTTCAAACACAGAGTAATTCCCCTATTCTGCATAAAATTATGTTTTTCAAATATTCATTAGTGATGGTTTTTCATCATAAAGTAAAACCATGAGCTCTCACAGCATGGACTCGGTGCAAATAAATTGTCATGCTCTCTTTTCTATTAGAAGAGTAGGCCACCACTCTAATGACAACTAAAGTATAATATTTAGTAATATGCTTGCAAATTTTTGTTGTGTGGAAGTATTCTTTTTTTATTAAAGTATTACAAATAATAGTACATATGTCTCCTTTTTTTCCCCATTGACCTTCCCCCGGCTTTTCCTATCCCCCGGCACATGCCCTCACCACCCCCCGTACCCCTAGTGTCTTGTGTCCATTGGTTATGCTTATACTAGAGGCTCAATGCACGAAAATCGTGCAAGAGTAGGCCTTCACAGCCCCGGCTTCATCCAGAAGGTTCTCTGGACGGTTGTTCCGCTGTTCGGTCGATTTGCATATTATGCTTTTATTGTTATAGATGCATGCATACAAGTCCTTCAGTTGATCTCTTATCTCCCTCCGCAACCCTCCCCAGCCTTCCTGCTATAGTTTGACAGTCTGTTCGATGCTTCTGCTTCTTTGCCTCTGTATCTATTTTTGTTCATCAGTTTATAATGTTCTTTATGTTCCACAAATGAGTGAGATCATGTCTCCCTCCGCCCTCCCCAGCCTTCCTGCTATAGTTTGACAGTCTGTTCGATGCTTCTGCTTCTTTGCCTCTGTATCTATTTTTGTTCATCATCTTATAATGTTCTTTATGTTCCACAAATGAGTGAGATCATGTGGTATTTTTCTTTCACTGACTGGCTTATTTCACTTCCATAATGCTCTCCAGTTCCATCCATGCTGTTGCAAATGGTAAGAATTCCTTCTTTTTTACAGCAGCGTAGTATTCCATTGTGTAGATGTACCATCATTGTTTTTTAATCCACTCATCTGCTGATGGGCACTTAGGCTGTTTCCAAATCTTAGCTATTGTAAATTGTGCTGCTATGAACATAAGGGTGCTTATGTCCTTTCTAATTGGTGTTTCTGTTTTCTTGGGATATATTGATATTCCTAGAAGTGGTATTACTGGGTCAAGTGGCAGTTCCATTTTTAATTTTTTGATGAAACACCATACTGTTTGCCACAGTGGCTGCACCAGTCTGCATTCCCACCAGCAATGCAAGAGGGTTCCTTTTTCTCTGCATCCTCTCCAGCACTTGTGATTTGTTGATTTGTTGATGATAGCCATTCTGACAGGTGTGAGATGGTACTCATTGTTGTTTGATTTGCATCTCTCAGATGATTAGTGACTTTGAGCATGTTTTCATGTGTCTCTTGGCTTTCTGAATGTCCTCTTTCGAAAAGTGTCTATTTAGGTCCTTTGCCCATTTTTTTATTGGATTATTTTCCTTTTGTTAAGTTGTATGAGTTCCCTGTAAATGTTGGAGATTAAATCCTTATTGGAGATAAGATTGGCAAATATGTTCTTCCATGCAGTGGGTTTTCTTATTGTTTTGTTGATGGTTTCTTTTGCTGTGCGGATGCTTTTTATTTTGGTGTAGTTCCATTTGTTTATTTTCCCCCTAGTTTCCATTGCCCTAGGAGCTGTATCAGTAAAGATATTGCTACAACATATGTCTGCTATTTTGGTGCCTATGGCTTCTTCTAAGGTTTTTATGGTTTCTCCTCTTAGATTTAAGTCCTTTATCCATTTTGAGTTTATTTTTGTGTATGGTGTAAGTTGGTGGTCTAGTTTCATTTTTTTTTTTGCATGTATCTGTCCAAATTTCCCAACACCATTTATTGAAGAGACTATCTTGACTCCATTGTATGCTCTAGCCTCCTTTGTGAAATATTATTAATTGAGCATAATGGCTTGGGTCGATCTGGGTTCTCTGTTCTATTCCACTGGTCTATATGTCTGTTCTTGTGCCAGTACCAGGCAGTTTTGAGAACAGTAGTTTTGTAGTATAGCTTGATATCTGGTATTGTGATCCCTCCAACATTGTTCTTCTTTCTCAAGATTGCTGCCGCTATTTTGGGTCTTTTTTTATTCCAGATGAATTTTTGGAGAGTTTGTTCTAGGTCTTTGAAGTATGCGTTGGTATTTTAATGGGGATTGCATTGAATTTATAGATTGCTTTGGGTAGTATGGACATTTTAATGATGTTGGTTCCACCAATCCATGAACATGGTACATTCTTCCATTTGTTCATGTCTTCTTCTATTTTTTCAGTGCCCTGAAATTTTCTGAGTACAGGTCCTTTATCTCCTTCATTAAATTTATTCCAAGGTATCTTAATGTTTTTGTTGCAATGGTAAATGGGATTGCTTTTTTAGTTTCTCTTTCTGTGAGTTCATTATTGGTGTATAGAAAAGCCATAGACTTCTGGGTGTTAATTTTATATCCTGCTACATTGCCAAATTTATTTATTAAGTCTACTAGTTTTTTGATGGAGTCTTTGG
>NW_005370153.1:738967-758437 GCF_000412655.1 Myotis brandtii
GTGTTGGATTTTGTCAAATGCTTTTTCTGCATCAATGGATATGATTATATAGTTTTTATCTCTCAGTTTGTTTATGTGGTGTATCATGTTTATTGATTTGTGGATATTGTACCATCCTTGCATCCCCAGAATAAATTCCACTGCTTGGTCATGGTTTATGATCTTTCTAATGTATTGCTGGATTTGATTTGCTAGAATTTTATTCAGAATTTTGTCGTCTATGTTCATGAGGGATATTGACCTGTAATTCTCTTTCTTTGTATTGTCTTTATCTGTCTGGTTTTGTAGGGTAATGCTGGCTTCGTAGAAAGTGCTTGAATTTTTTGGAATAGTCTGAGGAAGATAGGTTTTATTTCTTTTTTGAATGTTTCATAAAACTCCACTGTGAAGCCATCTGGTCCATGGCTTTTATTTGTTGGAAGTTTTTTTTATTACTGCTTCAATTTCCTCCATGTATATCGGCCTGTTTAGATTTTTTGATTCCTCCAGGTTGAGTTTTGGAAGGTCGTATTTTTCTAGGAATATGTTCATTTTTTCTAAGTTGACCAGTTTGTTGGAATTGAGTTGCTCATAGTATTTTTTTATGATTCTTCGTATTTCTGTGGGGTCTGTTGTTATTTCGCCTCTTTCATTTCTGATGTTGTTTATTTGGGTCCTCTCTCTTTGCTTCTTGGTGAGCCTGGCTAGAGGTTCATCAATCTTGTTTATCCTTTCAAAGAACCAGCTCTTAGTTTCATTGATCTTTTGTATTGTTTTTTTTGGTCTCTATGTCATTTATTTCCACTCTGATCTTTATTATCTCCTTCCTTTTGCTCACTCTGGGCTTTTTTTGTTGCTCTTTCTCTAATTCTTCAAGTTGCAGATTTAGATGGTTTATTACCATTTTTTCTTGTTTTTTTGAGGTAGGCTTGTAATGCTATGAACTTCCCTCTCAGGACTGCTTTCACTGTGTCCCAAAGATTTTGGATTGTTTTGTTTTCAGTGTCATTTGTTTCCAATTTCTTCTTTGATCTCTTTGGTAACCCACTCATTGTTTAATAGTATGCTATTCAGCCTCCAAGTTTTTGAATTTTTGTGATTGTTTTTATTGTAGTTCATTTCTAATTTTGTGCCATTGTGGTCTGAGAAGATGCTTGATATGATTTCAATCTTCTTGAATTTGGAGAGACTTTGCCTGTGTCCCAATATGTAGTCTATCTTTGAAAATGTCCCATGTGAGCTTGAGAAGAATGTATATTCTGTAGTTTTGGGGTGGGATATTCTAAAGATATCAATTAAGTCCATCTGATCTAGTAAGTCTTTTAGGATTGTTGTTTCTTTGCTAATTTTTTGTCTAGAGGATTTATCCAGTGATGTTAATGGGGTATTAAAGTCTCCTACTATGATTGTATTGCTGTCAATCTCTCCTCTGACATCTTCCAGAAGCTTTTTTATGTATTTGGGTGCTCCTACATTGGGTGCATATATGTTTGCCAGAGTTATATCCTCTTGTTGTATCCACCCCTTTAGAATTATGAAGTGGCCTTCCTTGTCTCTTTTATGGTCTTCACTTTGAGGTCTATTTTGTCAGATATAAGTATTGCTACCCCAGCTTTTTTTTTTTTTCCTCTCTATTTGCCTGATAGATATTTTTCCATCCCTTCACTTTGTCTGCTGAGTCCTTTGTTCTGAGGTGGGTCTCCTGTAGACAGCATATATATGGGTCATGTTTTCTTTTTCTTTTCTTTTTTTAATATTTTTATTGCTTTCAGAGAGGAAGGGAGAGGGAGAGAGAAAGATAGAAATATCAATGATGAGAGAGAAACACTGATCGGCTGCCTCCTGCATGCCCCCTACTGGGGATCAAGCCTGCAACCTGAGCAGGTGCCCTTGACCAAATCGAACCTGGTACCCTTCAGTCCGCAGGCCAATGCTCTATCCACTGAGTCAAATAGGCCAGGGCTGGGTCATGTTTTCTTATCCATTCAGTCACTCGATGTCTTGATTGGAGCATTTAATCCATTTACGTTTAATGTTTATTATTGATAGATACTTGTTTGTAGCCATTTCTGTGCTTTATGCCTGTGTTCCTCCCTTTCTATTTCTTCTTTTTATAGCATTCCTTTTAGCATTTCTTGCATTGCTGACTTGATAGTGATAAACTCTCTTAGCATTTTTTTGTTCGCAAAGCTCCTGATTTCCCCTTCAATTTTG
This sequence comes from Myotis brandtii, assembly GCF_000412655.1. Classification (NCBI taxonomy): domain Eukaryota; kingdom Metazoa; phylum Chordata; class Mammalia; order Chiroptera; family Vespertilionidae; genus Myotis; species Myotis brandtii. Next base: position 741,161 of record NW_005370153.1, read on the forward strand.
ATTGATACTCATGCTGGATAGAGTATTCTTGGATTCATTCCTTTGCTTTGCATCACTTTGTATATTTCATTCCATTCCCTTCTAGCTTGGTGTGTTTCTGTTGAGAAATCATTTGACAATCTGATGGGGGATCCTTTGTAGGTAACTCTGTCTCTCTCTTGCAACCTTTAAGATTCTCTCTTTGTCGTTGACATTTGCCATTGTAATTATGACATGTCTTGGTATGGTTCTTTTGGGATTCATCTTGCTTGGAACTCTCTGTACTTGTGCAACTTTTTTCTTCCCCATATCAGGGAAGTGTTCTGTCATTATTTCTTCAAATAGATTCTCTAATCCTTGCTGCTCTTCTTGTCCTTCTGGCACCCCTATTATGTTACTTTGTTTCATGTTGTCCCAAAGCTCCCTTAGCCTCTCCTACTGCTTTTTAATGTTTTTCTCCAATTGGTGTTCAGATTGGGCTTGTTTTCTCTTATATCTTCTAATTCACTAATTCTGTCCTCCGCTTCTTCTAGTCTACTGTTGAAACCTTCCATCGCGTTTTTTATTGTAGCTATATCACTTTTGATTTCTTCCTGATTTTTGCATAGGTTGTTGATTTTCTCATCCATCCGATTTATGAACTGTATGACCTTTACTCTGAATTATTTTTCTGTCATATTGCATGCCTGTTTCACTTATTTCCTTTCTTGGCGATTTCTCTTTTTCTTTCCTCTGGGGATTATTTCGTTGTCTCCCCATTCTAACTATCACCAGAAGGTCCAAATGCTGAGTTGCGGGAGCCTGAGCTATGTGCAGTGGGAGTATTGTGCCACCCGAGTGTCGCTTGGTGTGTGGCTGCCTTGGGTCGGTGGGAGCCACACACCCGGAGAATCAGAGTCACCAGCGCTCAGTGCAGCCTCATGCGCACCTAGATCAGGGGCCCCGCCTGCGCCATGCTGAAAAAAAGTCCCCACAGGTGTACGCCGAAAATCAGTCTCCTAGAGCATGCCAGGAGTCAGAGACCCCGTGGGCATTCAGCGAGAATCGCGTTTCAGAGTCTCTGTAGCTTGGTGAGGCCTCGCGCCATGAATCAGGGTCCCTGTGTGCACGTGCGCCAAGAATTGCAATCACTGGCGCTCAGTGTGCGTGCACTGAGAATAGGATCCTGTGCGTGCACGATGAGAAACGGTCCCCATATGTGCGCGCAGTGCTGCCTCTCGCACAGAGAATCAGTGTCCCGGTCTGCGTGGGGTGCCGGGTTGCACAGCTGCTCTGTGTCAACAGGAGGCCCACTCCTGCGCTGTGGGGAACAGACTTCCGTGTGCATGCAGCACCCAGAGTCAAAGTCGCACAGCCACCCTATGTAGGAAGGAAGTCTGCTCGCGCAGAACAGGTCTGGCAGGTCCTATGCCGCCACAGCGGGCTGGCAGGGAGGTGGCCGGGATGTCTGGAGTCTTGGTGTCCGTGGGTCTGCAGGTCTTTGTCCCGAGTGGTTGTAGGGTCCAGTCTTGTGTCTGAGACCAGATTGGGTGGTGGTGAGGCTAAGCTAGGGTCCTAGTCGCAAGCAGTCCTGCTCTTCAAGAAGGCGTGGTCTCTGTGGAAGTATTCTTTGAACAATCTTCAAGTTAGAAATGTTTTAAAAGTGCTATTAATGTGTTTGAATAAATGACAGTATTTCATGTTGTCCTTTTTAATTTCAAATATGGCATAAATAGAGAATGTGAGCTGTTTCCTTCCTGAAATAATGTGGGATATATTTTAGTTCCAATATATTGCGTTATAAAGAAGAGTTAAATCTTAATTTTTAAAACTAATCAGAAAATGAAATTTCATTAACTTTTGTGATTATATAGTATTTATAGAAAAATGGCTTAATTTGTTAGTAAAACTAATTTCTGAGTTCTTAAAGTAAGACAAATCACAGCATGTTAAATGTGAATCTATTTTTTTTAAAAAACATATGGAAAGAGGTTCTGTGTAAAAAAAGCACTCAAAATAATTTTATAAGCATTGCAGTGTGAAATGTTATGCAATCTAAATATCTACTGAAATTTAACAAAAACAAGCAAAGTAATTTTTTCTGATTTTTGTTTCGCTGAAGTTTATGTTTATCTAACTTTATTGTACTCAGTAAGTCTATTGTTGAGATCATTTTATTAGAATAACGCATAATTTAAGGATCAACTTATACCTAAAGAAAAGTTTTCATTCCTCTTGTCAGAACATTCTGGTGCATTCCATAAGGACTCTGCTTTTGTTTTTCCACAAATGAAAACTTTTTGAAGTAATTATGGTAAATGTTCCAATTGGCTTATTAAGTTAACATAACTTTTTTAAGAATCATGCTGATCCCACAGAAATTGTACACTTATTAGTGTAAGTGTTGAGATACTCTATGACCATATATAACTCTTGATTTAGAAGGTGAAAAAAATATTTCGTTTGCCTTGTCAATAGTAACTACGTTGGCTTGAAGTTTGGCCATAACACAATTCTTTTGTTTTCTCTTTCTCTTCTCTCTTCTCTTGACTTTTTTCCTAACAGCATCGTACCTGATCTGTTCATTCATATTGTATTTTAAATATGTAATAAAATATCTTAAAATTCAGCTTCTCATCTCTTTGATACTTGAGGATAGAGCATGACCTAAGAATAGTTAGAAATGCTAAAGAGACCGTCACAGGCAGATGAAACATTAATACACATTCAGCTGGCTTTGTGCCTGGTTTCTAGCATTGATTCCTATGTTTCAAATAGAGCAAATAGTGCTCTCCATTAGAAACAACCCTAGAAGAGGGATTAATACTTTAAGATTATTGCTGTGTTTGCACTGATTTATAAAACCAAATGCTTTACGGCTTTGCTCTTCTGCGCTAAATCTGAGCTTTGTGTCAGTGCTGCTAATTTCTTTGTTACCTAATCCTATGTCAGAAGAGAAGATTTTAAAGTTAAGGAGGCATTTTTTTGTTGTTGTTCAAAGGGAACAACTTCTTAATACCTTACTTAAGTTGGATGTGCTGATGAAAGCAAACACTTTTAAATAGTATCAGAACAATTATTTTTAAATAACTTAAAATACTATAGTTACATGAATGTTGTGATACATTGGAAATATTTCAATGGAAGTGTTATACTTAGTACAAATTAGCGTTGGAAATATGTGCTTTTGGAATGTGTTATGTACAACAGAATATCTCTTTTACTCCAGTCAAATAATAATTCTTGGATCCAATTTAACTTTGATTAAGGATATTTTTTTTTGTTCCCTTAGGTCCATACTCAAATAGATTAGTTGAAAATATAGTAAAACTAAGATTGTTCCTTAATTTTTCATCCATTTTGTACTTTACTGAAATAATTTGACAAGGATGAGAAAAAAAAATGCTGTTTTTAGAACCAAATTTTTTAGGATGATGAAAATGAATAATGTTGAAACACCCACCACAAAAATAAAAAATAAAAAACTTGTTTTCCTCTTTAAAATAAGATGAAAAAGATTCACAATGCCCATAAGATAATGTTGCTCTCATGCCATGCGATAAAATTTATTTTATTGGATAACATTATAAATTGTCACATAAAACCCAGTTAAATGTGTCGTCCAGATTGATTGGTATTTGACAACTCTGATTTATATACCCTTAAAAAAAACCTTTTTTTGTTGTTGTTGTTAATCCTCACCCAAGGATATTTTTTCCTTTGATTTTTAGAGAGAGCGGAAGGGGAGGCAGGAGAGAGGTGAGAGGGAGAGAAACATCGATGTGAGAGAGACCTAGACCAGTTGCTTCTCACACTTACTTCTGGGGCCCAGGATCAAACCTGCAACCAAGGTACATGCCCTTGATCAGGAATCGAACCTGAGACCCTTTGGTATTTGGGCTGAGGCTCTAACTGTTGAGCAACACTGACCAGGGCAAACTTTGTTGTTTTTATTTAAGTTAATCATTAAATCAATGAATGATTGAATAAAAGGTTTGGCTCAGTGGATAGAGCCTGCAGATCAAACTGTCCCAGGTCAATTCCGGTCAAGGGCATGTACCGTGGTTGCAGGCTCCTCCCCGGCCCAGGCCCTAGTCAGGGCTCATGCAGGAGGCAACCAATCAATGTGTTTCTCTCACATCGATGTTTCTCTCTGTCTTTCCCTCTCTCTTCTACTCTCCCTAAAAATCAATGGAAAAATATCATCAGATGAGGAATAACAAATATATATATTCAGAAAAAAATACAGCTGCAGAACAGATCCACCAACAGATCTGTGACACACTAGAGTGGTACTCTCTCTCCAGGATGACAAATGCACTCCTTGTTCTCTGTCTTTATTGGGTGAAATCAGATTTCATAAAGCAGTAAAAAAATAGTTTGTCTGGAATTCAGATGACAAGAATAATTTATAATAAACTTTTTAAAATTCTAAACTACTTAAAGGTGGAATAAATGGTCATGGAAGGAGACTTGACTTGGGGTGGTGAATACACAATACAATATACAGATGAAAATGTATACCTGAAACCTATATAATTTTATTAACCAATGTCACCCTGATAAATTTTTTTAAAAATCTAAACTATTTTTATGAAACAGAAATAAATGCAAATAAATAGTTTCCAAGGATCTGTTTAATTAATGCTATTGCCATTGTATGTCAAATAGTTAGATTGCATGTCTCCTTTTATGGAAGTATGTACTTATAATTGATGTTCATAATAATGACCGGAGATGTTATAGTCATTTCTAAATCATTAAAGAAAGATCACATTATATTTTATGACTATTTGAAGTCAAGTCAACATTGTATACAAATTCTTTAAAAATTTGTTTAGATAGATATACAGTCTCTGTATAGAGCAACTCATTTTTCAGTAATTAAGAATACTAGAACATCACTATGTAAGTGTAATGAACAGAATCTATTGCCTAGTAGAACATAGTCTGTTAAATGTAACTTTAGTGTATTTTTTCTGAAATAAAAAATCTTATTGGATTTTTACCTATAAAGGAGATAATTTGTGACCTAACATTGAACATTTTAAAAAAGCAAACAAACAAAGTAAAAGAACTGTGATTCAAGAGCAATGCTAGTCATAAAGGTAGGATAGGGGAAAAGCATTTTGATTTCTTTACAGATACTTTCTAATGAATGGATTATTGGATTGCAAACACATTTTAAGTGATTCTGGCTCCTTTTCCCTTCCTCTCTACATTTCAGCCTTCCCAAAGCTGATGAGACCACTCACCTACAAAGAATTAAACTGCTCCAGATTCCAGAACTTGAGAATAGTCTTGAATACAGGAAAACCCATTTAACCATTAAAGCTTATGAGTCCTCCACGGAGCTCAAGATAAAGGGACAAAAATCCTCATCTTTGGTCTATAGGTATTCAACTTAGTCATACCACAAATACTCTTTATGGAGCCATAATGACTATTTTCCCCAAATCCTTAATAATCGTAATTTTTCTGATTATAAAATAGGATATGTTCTCATACATTGCTACTATGACTGCAAAATGTTACAGCCACTTTGGAAAACAATTTAGCAGTTTCTTAGAAAGTTAAACATTTAATTTTCAATTTAACTCAACAGTCCTACTCCTCGATATTTACTTGGGAGAAATGAAAAACATGTGCCCACACAAAGACCTGTACATGATTGTTTATAGCAACTTTATTTATGATAGCCAGTAGGTGAATGGATGAATACATTGAAGTAAATTCATACAGCGAAATATAATATTCAGCAATAAATAGGGACTCCTGATATAGAACACAACATGGATGAATCTCAGAAGCTTTATACTAAGTGAAAGAAGGCAGACACAAAAGGCTACAAACTGTGTGATTCCGCTTAGATGAGATTCTGAAAAACAGAAACCTGAAAGTTAAGAAATCTGAGTAGGAGATTGATCGTAAAGGGCATGAGGCAACCTTCGAGAGATGGAAATGTTCTGAAAGTTCATTGTAGTGGTGATTGATCACATGTCTCATCAAATTATAAACCTAAAAAGGGTGAGTTTTACTTCATGTAAACTATACCAATAAACATTAGTTTTAAAAAATTGGAAGACATGCTCAGTGTAGAAATGTGGAAATGTAAAAAAGGCATAATGAATATGAAAGTTATATTCAATCTCACCAGCCAAATTATTTTGTGTTATATTTTACATTTTATGTTATTAAATATTTTTCAAGTTTATTTTGCTACATCTTTTGAGGTATTTTTCCATACATATACTATAAGCTCATGCAACTGCTTTTTTTTAACTTAACATAATAATTCTTCCATATCATTCTTTTTTTTTCATATTCTTTTTTGGCATCACTTTTCATGACAGCTTTATCATTTCATACTGTTTGATTCTTTGATGGTTTTGAGATTTTGCTCTTAAACAGTATTAATGAACATCTTTTTTCTTTATTCTTCGCTCCATTATAAATGTGTCTCTTATGCCAAGAATCTGCTTTGATACCAGTGGGTTGGAGGGAAACACACAGCTAAACAGTGGTACGTGGTACCTAATTCCAGAATTCATCCATATAGTTAAAAAACTCAAATTTGTTTTAGTTTGATGTGTTTTTATTCAGTAGTTATCTTTCCTGATGTATTTTATTCATTCCATTTGCTGTACATTAAATTTTTGTCTGGCTAATATGAAAACTAAAGGACAGAAACTAACATTTCCTTTATGCAGTTAATCTTCATTGAATGTAAATTTTTTCTTATGCGGAGACTAAAACTCTTTTGACCAGTTACTTTCTAGATATATTAGGTCAATTATGACTTCTGTTTATGTTCAGTTGAATTCTTTTTTATAGTTCCACAGCCCGAAATACCTCAAAGCCCAACATTCAGATGCTTCCAGTCTTGAGTTGTCTTTTATTCTACCGTGGAACATCTTCTAGTGTGCACATTTATGCATCCACCCACCCCTCTGCTTTGTGTCTTCAGAAAAACCATCCATTTTCATTCCAGATTTGTTGAGCCATCATTTTGAATGATGTTGCAGCTGACGGTATTATTCCTTATGCAGTACCTTCACTTGTCAGCAAGACTTGCCCTTGACTTGCTTGTGGTGTTGATGGCCTGTGTATCAATATTCACTTTCACTTATGTATGACCCAGTTGCCTGGCAACATGCTAAGTGAGGTGCTTTGAAGGAGCTGAGAAACAGGCTGTGGTCACAGGCTAAGGTCATTCCAAATGCCCTCTGTGGCTCCTAGGCAGCTATTTGGTGCACATCTTGCTACTGCCCTTTGATAGAGGGCATCTGTTGTATCCACAGTATGTAGCTCCCAAGGTCATTGCTGTTAACCCTGTAACAAGAGGTTGGATATGTGCATTTCAGGAGAGGGGAATTACATAGGAAAGACAGAAAGAGAGCAGCTCAACACCTTTCACCAGACTCACAGAAAAGAAATCAGAGGGTAGAGCAAAGGTGGGGCCCCGGGCTTCCAGGGGACCTCAGGAGGACAGAGTGAGCAGGTGAGAAGAGTAGCTGTAGGTGTCTCTGTCAGTAACTGAGTTCCCATTACATGCACAAGCGCAGATGATACAGTATTAAGGGTATTGTGAGAGCCAAGTACAAGTTTACCAAGCACTTCGGCTAGCTGATGCGTCTGGAAGAAAATAGCTAATTGGTTTGGGCAGCGTGGGGGATGCTTTCCAGTGCAGGAGCCTAGTTTTTATTTTGACTTTTAATAACTTCATCCTTTTTTGTGTGTTTGATTCTGAAAATTTATAAAATACAGAGACTAAAGAAGGAAACTTGAATCATCTGAAATCCCACCACTCAAAGATAACTATTACTTATATTTTCAAATATTTTTCATATATGTTTTACGAATTCCAAATCACCTACACTTTGTAGTTTTGAATCTCTCTTTATATAACATTCTCCAGTGAGATATTCTTTATGTTGCTAATCTTATCAAAAACATAATCTCAGTGGCAGCATGGTATTTCTATGCCTATGACATTTATTAAGCGACTCACCTACTATTGGGCACTTAAGTTGTGATGTTTTCAGTCATGTAAACAACACTGTTCTGTGTATCCAGGTAGCCCACTAATTATTTCCCTAATAAGTTCCAGGATGAAAGGCTGGGGCTGTGCCTATGTATTGCCACGCTAGCCTGCAGAAAGGGGATTTCATGTTGCACTGCGCTAACAGTGAATACGAGTGCCTGTCCATTTCAACACGCCTTAGCCAACAGCCCCTATTACTTTTCAAGAAGGGGACAGCAGTACGTTTGCTTTGTTTTGCATGAGAGAATTCTTTTCATAAGACAGAAACTAAAAGTTGAAGCCACCATCTCAGTTCTACAAATTGTGAAAGTCTAGAGACTCTAAGCCCTTAAATAAACTATTAGCTGCAATGCTTTTCTGTATGTAAATTGAGTTCATTTGAACAGCATCTACAATGTTAAACCTTCACTCCAGAAAAAGAGATTGTGATAAAATATTGAAAAAGCCTACTTTAATTTAAAAATTAAGCTTCTATTTGTCACATTTTAAACTTCTAACGATGTTTTCTAGTTTTATAGGAGGTGTGTGGGGGGTTTTGTGGTATAATTTTAAAATAGCTCTCCATGACATGCTCTCCCTTGATTAATTTTTAATTTCTTCTTTTCCCTTGATACTTAAGCTTACATCTGTATATTCAGTAAGAACGTAAGTTCTATTTTCAAATGATTGACTACTTTAATCATTTTAATTCACATTACTAATAGCATTGCAGAGTTAAACAAAAGACTTGATTGAAACTATGTTAAATTACACCGTGTCACCTTCATTGTTATCTGAATTTTGTAATTAGGGAAATTTTCAGCAAGATAATCCTGTAAATCAGGTAAACCCCCAAATTATGGGGCTGATTCCGACCTTAGAAATCAGCAACTCCCATCCTTTCATTTGCTAGTTGAGGACATGGATGCTGAGATTGGTGCAGGCACATTTCTGGGTCACTCTGCTGGTCAATGACCCTTCCTTTCACCCTCGGTTTTTACTCTATATCTGGGTCCTTACAGGCCACACTGACAGCTGAGACATGGAGTACTCTATTCTTAATCCCTAGCCTTTGTCTCTTCTGAGAAGTATCCTAATATATAAAGAGCCAGGGTCCGTAACGTCCAAAACAACCAAACGGACGACCGAACGCCAGGCTGCGTGCGCAGCAGGCTCGGGTAGGCAGGGACTGGCGAGCAGGCTGAACTGCTGACCTCTCGGTCTCTCCTAGGTCGCAGGCGCTGTGGTGACCCAGCACTGACTGCCGTTGCCAAGGCGGGTGCGATGCAATTGGTCGGGGGGCCCCGCCATCCCCCCACAATTGCCCCGCAGAGGGAGGCCCAGACCACTGGCCGGGGGGCTCTACAATTGCCCCATAGAGGGAGGCCCAGGCTACCCGGCTGATGGTGGTGGACAAGGTCTCCCTCTGTGGGGCGATCAATCACGAGGCTCCCAGACTGCAAGAGGTCGCAGGCTGGGCTGAAGGACCTCCCCTCAAGTGCATGAATTTCGTGCACCAGGCCTCTAGAACTATAAGAATAAAGTTCCTACTGGTTCCCTGATTATCCTTTCTAACTCCAACTTTGTTCAATTTGTGGTGTGAACTAACAAATTGATAAACTACATAAATCAGTTGCCTTTCAGGAACCTAGAATAAGCTCAATCATTTTGTAATACCGAAGCTGCGTATGTCTCAGATTCCAAATTAACTAGACTTTGCCTTAAGTAGGCTGGTCTCCAGGATAAAAACCAATGGGAGGAATATGATTACACATGTAAAGTACGCTTTGCTTGTTTGTTTTTCTTACCAGGTATCTGTATGCCCTTGGACAGAAGGTTTGGAAAAGATGGAAAAAACGTTACTTTGTTCTTGTTCAGGTTAGTAAATTTCTTCCTACTACTTAATTGCTCTAAGAGAGTAGTTCTCAAACTTTTCTTTTTGTGAGTTATATCTACCAATATTCACTGTATTAAAAATTAAAATTGAAATAAAGTTTAAGTATTTATTTAAAAATAAAAGTAGTAAGTTCATTACTAGCTAACACAAATTACATTTTTATATACAACAGCTATTTTCCAAACCAAACTATTTAGTGAAACGAGTGGCCTTCATACTTTTGTACATCTCCTTAGTGACTGCTTTAATAGAAAGCAGCTGGATTTTCATATCAGTTCCTACATTCGATCTGTTGAATATTGGGTCAAATTTAGCCTCTGGAAAACTCACTGTACACTCATGAGAGAATAGCTGTGAAAAAGGCAGATGATGCCTGAATATTATAAAAATAGTTTTGACCTCATAGATCCCCTGAAAAGATTTGGAAGGTCTTCTGAATTATCAAATGATATCTTGAGTACCAGTGTATCATTCTGATGTTTTAAAGATAAACATTATACATAAAAGCACTCATTTTATACAGATGTGCCATATGTCACTTACATAGTTATGTCTTTAAGTCACTTGACTGGTAGATTATTTGAGATAGGATTCTGAGTGTAGACAATTACTAGAATATATAGTTTGGTTGACACTTTGGTTTTGTGGATTTATGTTTTGTTCTTTTTGAATCATGCCTGTGTAATAAAGCTTCCATACAAACCCAAAGGAGGCGGTTCAGAGGGCTTCCAGGTTGATGAACACATGGGGAGAGCATGGAAGCGCTGAGCCCTTTCCCCTACACAACTCTTCCATCTGAATATTTGGTGCAGGCACATTTCTGGGTCACTCTGCTGGTCAATGACCCTTCCTTTCACCCTCGGTTTTTACTCTATATCTGGGTCCTTACAGGCCACACTGACAGCTGAGACATCCGGTTCTTATATGGATCACATTTGCTCATATATTATATTCATTAAGTTAAATTTACATTAAAGAATAACTTTCTAAGTAGTAGTCATTTTATTCTATGATAAACCTAAGCTATTTTATTTCCAATGGGAATACATTAAAAAAATCATTTTTTAAATTCTTAACAGAAAACGGTCTGTAAAGTCTCATTGATTCCTACTCACACATTAAGCAAGCTTAAATGATTTAACTCAGAATGATATGATGAAATGCCAAGGAAGGAAAATTGTCATTTGCTATCTTCTAGCAATATGTCCACCTATCAATTACTGAATAAATTGCGTGCCATGTGGCATAGAAATTTCATGAAAAGTAAAAAAATGTAGTCAAAAGTAGTTTTATCTACATTGCAGACAGCCAGTCTATCTTTTATTTTTAATGGCTAAAATGTAACCTTTTCTTATGTGATTAGAACCAGTATTTTTTTAGTATGTATTACCATTGTTTTTAATATGATTTATTTAGTTGTAAGTTTATGTAATTTTTTATTTTTTTTAAATCTTTATTGTTGAAAGTATTACATATGTTCCCTTCCCCCCCGCATTGACCCTTCAACTAATTTAATCAAAGGTATTTACACATGTGTACACACATTGACAATCTTTTGATATGAAGCCCAAGCATTTGCTTTGAGTAAGGGCCCTGTTTGAAGTTCTTGGTGAGCTGTCTTCCAAAACCCACCTGTAAGTCATGTTCTTTGGTTTATAGGTTTAATTTCTTTATATTGACACAAGAACTAAAATGCATTTACCAAGCAGTTTGAGTGCAGACCTTTCTGGACATTTTGATTTTATTCCCATCTATAGATGTCTTGCTCACATCTAATTTGACAAGTTTGTGTTGGTGAGTTGTCTTTATCAAGTCTTTCTAAAGCATTTAACTGATTTTTCATAGAAACAGCAGCTTCTTTTTCATAGTCATATTTCATACATTTATTTAGAAACTTAACTCCATAATTTCAGTACCTTATGTTACTGGCATAAACACACCCAGCTGACTCTTAATAAGCATAGAGTTTTACAAGTAACTCTTTTTTTAAAATTTTTTCCTTTTTTTATATAAGTCTTAATTTTTAAGAGCACCTTTAAGTTAAAAATTGAGAGAAAGGTACAGAGATTTCCCATATAACTCCTGCCCCCACACATGCATACTTTCTCCTATTATCAACATCACTTGATGCATTCATTAACAAGGATGAACTGACAACGTACCATCCATGATCGTCCTAAGTCCGTAGTTTACATTATGGCTTACTCTTGGTGTTGTGCATTATGTGTATTTGGGTAAATGTAAAATGACATGTATCCATCATTGTAATACCATGCAGAGTGTTTCCACTGCCCTACAAGTCTTCTGGGCTCCACCTGTGCATTCTTCTTCTTCCCTGGGCAACCACTGGTCTTTTTTATTGTCTCCATAGTGTGCCTTTTCTAGAATGTCATATTGTTGGAGTCATACAGTACGTAGGCTTTTCAGGTTGAGTTCTTTCCCTTAGTAATATGCATCTAAGGTTTTTCCATGGCTTAAAAGCTCAGTTTTTTAAAAGCATTGAATAGTATTTCATTGTCTGGATGAATCACAGTTTCTTTATCTATTCAACTACTGAAGGACATCTTGTTTGTTTCCAAGTTTTAGCAATTATGAATAAAGTTACTTTAAACATCCATGTGCAGATTTTGTGTGTGGATATAAGTTTTCAACTCCTTTGGATAAATACCAAGGAGCCCAATTGCTGCATGTATTTATTGGAGATTGGTTAAGTGACAACAGGCGAAAGAGAGTTTCTAATATACTTATTGCTTTAATATGAAAATTAGGCTTTATTAGATCAGTCCTGGGGTTGGGGGGGGGTTGTTTATCCTCTTTGGGGAAATGTCTACCCATTTTTAAATTGGACTGTTTGTCTTCCTTTTGTTAAGTTGTATGAGTTATTTATATATTTTGGAAATTAACCCTTAATCTGATGTATCATCAGCAAATATGCTCTCCCATACAACGGGACCCCTACATCCTTCACACGGACTCCAGGTTCTCTCTGCTTCCACTTTCCTCCGTTCTCCTTACAATCTTTTCATTGCCAGAATAATCTACTTGAACGTAACTCATATTTTGCCAGCTTGCTGCTTACATCCTTCCATGACTTCCCCTTACGCTTAGAATACCCCTGACCATCATCTAGAGAAGGTCCTGCATATTCCGGCCCCTGGTTTCCTCTTTGATGGATCCCTCCCTGTCACTGAGCAGCACCTTTAACTTGTAATATTCTGCACCCAGGTAAATGCCAATAATTGGAGTTTAGCACCTCCAAGTCATCAAAAGATACCTCAGATAAATGTATAATATGGGTGTGTTTTTTAAATGTGATTTCTATGCAAATATGCCTTTGAATTAAGTCCCCTGTTGTGTTTTTGTTGTTGTTGTTGTTATTGAACCCAGTTGAGGCTTGGCTACCTGGCTTTCATTTTTCCCCACGGCGGCTCATTCTGCCTTCCCATTTTAGGGATCAGGTCACGTGCCACTTCAAATGGGTGTCTTCTGTCCTCCCAATCTAGATCACCCCTCAACTCCTGTCACATTATATTTCTCAGAGCACTTATCTCTAATCAAAATTATTTTTTATTTACATATTTATTTTTTATTATCTCTTTACCTTTTCTAGAATATATGCTCCATGAAACTAAGGACATTGTCTTTCTTATAAGCCACTATGAGTAGAAACTAAGTATTTGTTAAATAAATGAATATGAGTGAATAGCTCTGACCATTGTTTTTACAAGACTGCCTGTTCTCTTTCTAATTTATATACACTGATTGCTAAGTCTTTTTATGCCATTCAGTCAAGACAATAAATATATAGTCCCCTAAATCCATCATGCTCTTGAAGATATATTCATTTTCTTTGATTAAATTAAGCTCTGAGATTTAAAAAAAAAATTCTACCAGCACCTTTGGCCTCTGCCAGGAGCGTTTCCAGCTAAGGATTTTTAAGCCTTAATCTTTACTGAAATTAGATGATGGTAGTTGCTAAGCTGCCAGCTGTTAACATGATCCCTGCAGCAGGAATACAGCCTACTAACCTGAATGCTGTGGTCTCTAAAAACTCATAGTTAGCCCTTAACCATGTGGACATGGGCAGGTGTCGAACAGGTTGGCAATTGAAAACAAAATGGGAGGTTGCCCAGACCAGGTGCGGACACCTCGTGGGACCTGAGCACCTTCAGTTACGGTGACCTGTCATAGGTCGTGATGCCAGAACCTGATTTCACTCTGCTGCCCTAGGATTTAAGTCTGTTTAAACCCCCCAATTCTCAACAAGTCCATTATTTTTGGAGTTGTTAAGAGCGGATTGGGTTCAGGCCATTGAGTGTATATCATTGCTCTGTCTTTTGCTGAAAGGATTTTTCATTGCAATGTAGTATAATTATATGAGCTTTGTTCAGTAGTATACTAGTAAGCTTAGAGGAGAAAACAAATGCTAGATCAGAATAGGTCAGGCCATCTGTTACTCTTTCACTCCCTGGCATGTGGTGATGGGGCAGAGGGAGGGCCGCAGACTGCCTCCAGCTAGGAGCACAGTGGGCAGGGTGTATATACTAGTAAGCTTAGAGAGGAGAAAACAAATACTAGATCAGAATAGGTCAGGCCACCTGTTACTCTTTCACTCCCTGGCATGTGGTGGTGGGGCAGAGGGAGGGCTGCAGACTGCCTCCAGCTAGGAGCACAGTGGGCAGGGTGACCCCCTGGTCCCTGTTGTTTATCTCTCAGCAGCTTCATGTAACTGTTAGTGCCAACCGATGTTGACATTTCTTTCAGAGTGTAACTTCTCCACATTACCCTTCATCTGGATACTGCCTGCCAAGGGGTAGCTGCGAGGTATTAGCACTATTCGGATGGTTCCTGTGAACTGGCCCTGCAGGCTGGGTGTGGGCTTTGCCTCAGGAATGTGGGTTAGCCGTGACCTTGCAGAAGAGAAGGCCACAAGTGAAAGTCATTGGAGACACTAGAGCAGTGGTCCTCAACCTTCCTAATGCCGCGACCCTTGAATACAGTTCCTCATGTTGTGGTGACCCCCAATTTCATTGTTACAAATTGAACATAATTAAAGCATAGTGATTAATCACAAAAACAATATGTAATTATATATGTGTTTTCCGATGGTCTTAGGCGACCCCTGCGAAAGGGTCGTTCGACCCCCAAAGGGGTTGCGACCCACAGGTTGAGAACCGCTGCACTAGAGGAATCCAAAGAAGCATAAAAGGCAGCATCATTTTCTGGAAATAGGTAGTTAGTTGCTTCTGGAACCAACGTATTTAAAAGCCAAACTGCACGTGTTCAATTGTCTCTGGGGTCGGATTTCTTAATTGCCAGTGACAGCTTTGCTAGTCGTTGGTGTTTTGTTCCTCTTCCAGCTGCACTCTTCATTAAACTCGAGGCCCAGGTATCTGTGACGGATTTGGGGTCTGCCTGGTGACTTTTGAGATGTTAAAATTAGCAGAATATTAAAAGAATAATGAAATAAAATGAGTATTTAATACTTTATCATTTAAATCAACATGGCTTCAGAAAGTAGGTGATTCCTCTAAAGCTACAGGTTTTTTGTTTGGGGGTTTCTTATATAGTACCTCTAAAGATCTTGAAATTGGACTTAACAATTTTATCCATCATGTTAAGAAACAATTGTATTATTTAAAGCTAGTTCAGAGTACCATACTCAAACCTGAAGCATAACACAGCAACTGGACCTTGTGCTTAAGTTATATAAAGAAAAGGCAGCATTGATGTAAGCATTTTACACTGCATGTAAAAAGACAAGTAGCCTTTTGACAGGGAATTTTTAAGGCTAGATCTTAAATACCAAGCAAATTTTTAGCATTTTTGGTGGGGGACACCTGCCAAGTGTAGATTCTTTAATGCATGACAATATATGAACATGATTTATGTAAAAAGCGTTAGAGATCAATTATTTTTTGAGAGAACAATAATTTTAAATATATTCATTGAAATATATATTCAAGATCATGTCCATTAGAAATAGCGGGGATAACATAGAAAACAGCGGCATGCCTACTTCTTTCTCCCTCTGTTTCTTTTTCATTTATGTGTTCATTCAATAAGTATCTTCAACAACGAAGTCACTGTGTTTTTCATGTGAAGGGACAAACGATGAGTGGGGAGAGAGAGAAAGGAGTGAACCAAGTGAGGCTGGAGACAGAAGGCCAAGACATGGAAGAAACCAGTCCCCGAGTCATCAACAGTAAAAAAGCATATGGCCGGCCCATCAGTTCACTCCCCAAATCAGTCAGGTGCCTTCACTGAGTTACAGCAACAAACTGCATTTCTAACCCCAAAGGAAAATACTCTTGGAAGACACAGAG
Source organism: Myotis brandtii (assembly GCF_000412655.1). NCBI lineage: Eukaryota > Metazoa > Chordata > Mammalia > Chiroptera > Vespertilionidae > Myotis > Myotis brandtii. The sequence continues at coordinate 757,365 of NW_005370153.1, forward strand.
ACTAGTGAGAAAAGGATGGTCCCCTGACAACTGGGTTTGATTTATTGGGAGACTACTGCATAGTCGGCAGGCATTGTGCTAGGTGCTCAATGTCCGTTATCTCTAATCCTCTCAAACCTGGTAACGTACGTTACTGTTGTCTCTGTGTCACAGAACATCAAAATGAAGTATATAGGTCTTATCAAAGATAAGTTGAAAGAATGCAGATAAGTAACTGGGGGGAGGGGAGATGAAAGTGGTACTTTCGTTTGAAAGGGCAGACTCTTTTGTTAAATCTGTTATATCCCCCTTCACTTCCAATTGAAATACCTTAATATGATTGTCTTCAGAGAGCTCTTTTCTATTGAAATAGACCCCCTTCAATGGGATTCTCTTACTGTGCTTTATTTTACTTCAAAACAACTCACCATCCAAAATTGTTTTTAGATATCCTTTTATTTGTAATTCCGTCTTCTCCATTCTCACTTTGTGAGATTAATCTTTTTCCTTTCTATTGTTTTCGTTGTTGTTGTTTCTGATTCTGATGCTGATGATACTGTTATAGCCTCAAGGCCTAGAAAATATCACTGTAGATTGTTCAGTAAATATTTGTTGAATGAATGAATAAGAAAGAGAGGGAAATACCCATAAAAACACAGAGGAAGATATGAAAATTGTAAATGCACATGAAACTAAAGTCAGTTATTTACCATTCTGGCTAGTAAGCAATGAAGACGCAATTCCATATCTCTAAAGGATAAATAGAAAGGACCAGATGTGTCTTCCTAAAACACCAGATAGGAAAGAGCAATCACTTCAGTATTTAAACAATTTTGCTAATATGTCCCTTAAAATAATTGTGTACAATTATAGGTGTTTGTAAAATTTTCATCATAAATTTAAATAGTTGCAATGGATGCAAGTTCGAAAATAAAAATATTAAATCAATCATAAATATGCCCAATCCTATCTAATAATAGAGAAACATGGTAATTAGCCGTACCTCCGCTACCCTTCCCATCGGCTAATCAGGGCGATATGCAAATTAACTGCCAACCAAGATGGCAGCCGGCAGCCAGGCAGCTTGAAGCTAA
>NW_005370153.1:759831-775218 GCF_000412655.1 Myotis brandtii
GGCACAGGCCGGGCTGAGGGACCCCCTCTTCCCCGAGTGCACAAATTTTTGTGCACCAGGCCTCTAGTGGAATATAAACATTGTTGTGATTTTATATTCACCTATAGCCATTGCAAATTGAATATTATTTGCTTTTTCTCCATGAATTCTTATTTCCATGACTCTTCCCCAACGGAATTTTATTCTTTTTTTTAAACATATTTTTATTAATTTCAGAGAGGAAGGGAGAGGGAGAGAGAGATAGAAACATCAATGATGAGAGATCCCGCAAACCAGGCATGTACCCTGACCAGAATTGAACTATGACCTCCTATTTCATATGTTGACGCTCAACCACTGAGCCACACCGGCTGGGCTAGAATTTTATTCTTAAGAAATAAGTATTATCTTCAAAACCATCTTCATCACACTATCATGCTTCTCTGCAGTTATAAAAAAAAAAAAAAAGGCCACAAAATTCACCTGGGTGCAGCCATTTATTTCAACCCCAATAAATCTTACCACTAAACATCATTCTCCCATGGATGGGTGCCCAGAAATGTGAAAGGGCCCATTTCCACTGCCAACACTTATACTAAGCATTTTTTAAATGACCAACAAATATTAAAAATACTAGAGGCCCAGTGCACAAAATTCGTGCACTCAGGGAGTTCCTCAGCCCGGCCTGCACCTTCTTCCAGTCTGGGAGCCCTCAGGGGATGTCCAACTGATGGCTTAAGCCATCAGACATCCTTAGTGCTGCTATGGAGGTGGGAGATGCTCCTGCCACTGCCGCTGCACTCGCCAGCCGTGAGCCTGGCTTCTGGCTGAGTGGCACTCCCCCTGTGGGAGTGCACTGACCACCAGGGGGCAGCTCCTGCGTTGAGCGTCTGCCCCCTGGTGGTCAGTGTGCATCATAGTGACCTGTCGTTCTGCCTTTTGGTCTATTATTTGCACATTAGCCTTTTATTATATAGGATGTCTCTCAGTCTTTGTCTTGAAATCTATTGTCTGATTTTAATATCACTACTACAGCCTTCTCATTCTTACTGTTTTCATGATATATCTTTTTCCATCCATTTACTTTCAGTCTGTGCCTTTAAATTGTATCTTTTGTAGACAGTCTATAATTGGGGCTTACATTTTTATCCATTCTGACAATATCTGCCTATTAATTAGAGTGTTTAATCATTAACATTTTTGAATGACATTTATTAAGCACCTACACATGCACTTATTGAAAACAGTTGTTTAGAAGTTCAGCTTTCTTATCTCAACCTGATAGAAACATAATCGTGGACTGAAGGGTCCCGGGTTCAATTCCGGTCAAGGGCACATGCCCGATTGCTGGCTCGATCCCCAGTAGGGGGCGTGCAGAAGGTAGGCAATCAATGATTACTTCTCATCATTGATGTTTCTATCTCTCTCTCCCTCTCCCTGTAATAAAAAAAATTTAAACCTATTCATCAGAAATCAATTTCTAACTGGGAAATGGGCTTTATTGAATAAATATATATATTTTAAAAATCTACAAAACCAAACTTAAAAGTAAAAGCCTTTTATGTTGAAGTCCCACCTCCCAGTACCTCAGAATGTAACCTTATTTGAAAGTAGTGTTGTTGTAGGTGTAATTAAGGTCAGAAGCCCGGGCCCCTAGTCCAGCCTGGCTGGTCTCTCATAAACAGAGGGAATTGGGGTGCAGACATGTATGCAGGGAGATGGATTCAGAGGTGGAGATGATGCTTCTACAAGCTGAGGAATGCCCCAAATTGTCAGCAAACCACTGGATGCCAGGAGAGGGACACGAAACAGATTCTCCCTAGATATCAGAAGGAACCAACCCTGCAGAAACTTTGATTTTAAACTTCCAGCCTTCAGAACTGCAAGACCAAAAGTTTCTGTTGTTTAAGCCAATAAATAAACCAGAGAATAGAGGTATCAGACATAAAGAATAGCATAGGAAAGACAGACAGCCCTTTCTCTAAAAATAGCTCTGTCATTAGCTCATCTTATGCTAAACACCCAGATATTTTTTTCTCTTGTTTCTCTCTTTGAACAAACCAAATCACTCAAACTACCTCATCTTGAAGAAAAATAACAGTGAAATTGGAACTCCTTTAACCAGTACAGCTGGCCATGGCTCAGTGGTTGAGTGTTGACCTATAAACCAGGAGGTCACGGCTTGATTCCCCATCAGGGCAGATACGCAGGTTTCAGGTTCAATCCCTAGTCAGGGTGTGTACAGGAGGCAATAGCTGTTTCTCTCTCATATCGATGTTTCTCTCTCTCCCTCTCCCTTCCTCTCTTTCTAAAAAAAATCAATAAGACATTTAAAAAAAACTTAAAGGTTATAAGTACACAAAAAGTTATGATTCAAAAAAATGGGTGAGGGATATATACATGTTAGAATATTATTATACTTCTGTTTATGTTTGAAGTATCTGATCCTGTTTTAAAGATAACACTGCATTAAATCTCTTTATGGAAAAATAGTGGGACTTTGGACTGTTACTGTTCTTAAGTAAGAGAATGATCTTCTTTTTAGAATAAATAATAGAATGCGATGTTATTGATTACTGCTCAACACCATCCCCCAAGAAAAATCCCACAGTCAGACTTTTTTTCACAAGAAAACTGAAGCCTTCTTTAATAACAAACCACTGTGTGAACCACTGGGTTTCATCTGCAAGCCTTAGGCATAGACAGGTGAAAAAGTAAGTTCATCGACAGTCTGTGAGGTGAAAAAAGAAAAGAAAACCTTCAGAGTAGCAGGAACCACAAGTGTCTCAAGTTATTGGCCTCACTCTTTCCAAACAAGGATTTGTTTGTTTGTTTGTTTGTTTTCCAAATGGAAATAGCTTTACTTTTTATAAATTAAAAAGTAATTCATATTCTTTGGGGGGAAAAACGCAAAACACTGAAAAAATCTAAATATATAAAAGCCGAAGCGACCGAACGACCGGTCGACCGGTTGCTGTAATGCACACTGACCACCACGGGGCAGACACTCAACACAGGAGCTACCCCCTGGTGGTCAGTACACTCCCACAGCCAACCTCCCGTGGCTGGCTGGCCAACCTCCCGCGGTCCCTCCCCCTGACTGGCTGGCTGGCTCCCTACTCCCCGATCAGCCCCGATCACCCGCCAGGCCGAGGGACCCCACCTGTGCATGAATTCATGCACCGGGCCTCTAATAATTTATAATAGCCTATAATGTCTCCATCCAATAATAACCATTATTAATATTTTAGTATATATCCTTTCTATTTATGTGTATGTGTAGTGTTTACTGTGAAATCACACTCTGTATTTTTGTTTTTAACCTGCTCTTTATTTTATAAGATATCTTAGAAATAGTTTCATGTCCAGAAAAGTAAAATCTGTCATATCTCTTTAATGGCTGTGGAGCATTATACTGTGTGCCATAAGGTATTTGAACCACTGTTGGCGTTTCCTATGCAAGGCTGCAGTGAACACAGTGCACAAGCATCGCTGAATACGTGTCCATTTGTCTCCTTGGGATATGGTTTTAGAAGATTGGCTGAACCGAAGGGAATACATAGTGAATAGTCCGGTATCAGTCAGGACTCTCCAGACAGGCCCGCCCAGAGGCTGGAAACGCAGGCAGGAGTGGATGCTGCAGAATGCTCTCTTCTCTGGGTAACCTCAGGGTCTGCTCGTAGTCTGTGGCATTGCCTTTTTACTTTCTCATGGTACCCTTTAATAAGGACAATTCCTAAATTCTGCTGTAGTCCATGTCACCGCTGCTTCTGTTATAATTAGATCTTTGGAGTCCTCTTGAAGTCATGTTTGTCTGTTGAGAGATGGTCTTAAGTTTCCTTAGTTTCATGTCATGTTTCAAAGTGGAAAGATATATGATTCACAATTAACAAATTTTTTTGTGTGGAATCCTGTGTGGTAGGGTATTTTGCAATTTAGATTTTACTGATCCACCAACATTCTTTTCTCCTGCTGGGAAGCAGCACCTCCCCTATTTTTGGGGGGCGGGGGAGAGGGGAGGGGCGGGACTTCTAAGGGCCTGCCTATGTAGCATGTGAGCTCTTGACCCAAACAAGGCTGACACTGGTACTTTTGTCCCCCCTTGGCTGCAGTGGTTGGTCCATATAGGGCCTGTGACCCCAGCTGGAGCAGTCGGGGAGGTGTGCAGAGCTGTCCACAGCACGGTCTACCTCCGCAAGGCAGCATAGCAGGAAGCCCGTTGACCGGACAGCAGAATGCAGAGAGAGAGCAGGTCTCGGCCCTGCCAAGTCACTGCTCCCTAACACTTACTCCACGCTAGACCTTCCTGTGGGTTTTGTAGGTGGGTCTGTAAATTCCCAACTTTTATTGAGATCTTTTTCACTTAAAAGTTTGGAAGGAAGTACACTTGAAAGTGAAGTCCCATTATCGTAGAAGTTTGAGAATGCTCCTAATATAACTCACTCCTAGAGATTCATGGCGTATGTTATCTTATTGAAGGACATAAAACCTGTGGTGAAAGAAGCCTGCGTATCTTTGTTTAACCCAGGGATTCCCACACTTGTTTTTTAACATGAATACTTCTTTATGATGCTTCTATTAGCATCTCAGAATGCTGACAAGTGGCTCACTGATTTGGAAATGCCGGGGCCATGGTGTGGAAGGTACAACTGCAAGCTGACAGATGAAAGGCGCCTTCCTCTGGGAGCTCGGTTTTGAAACGCGCTAACATTTAATACTTTATAGGAAAATAATGTTATGTTTTATTTGGGCAAAGAGTCAGAAACATCTAAAAGACAAATTTCATGCAACCAGTCTGCAAACTTCTTTCTCGTGCAGGTCAGCCAGTACACCTTTGCCATGTGCAGCTACAGAGAAAAAAAGTCTGAGCCGCAAGAATTAATGCAACTTGAAGGATACACTGTGGATTATACAGATCCCCACCCAGGTAATTCCGAGTTGAATCACTTTCCCATCCATTCACATATTCATCAAGTTCTCATAAACATCCTGTCTCTGTTCTACAACCTCCACTCAATGACCGGGGTGCATATTTCACTGATATTCCTGAACAGACTTGATGAAAATCAAACTGTATCTTTTTGAGGGCTACTTCATTGTAGCCAGACTCGTCATCTCTGCTATCTTTGTACAGAGATTTTCAATCGTTTTCATCTCACGGTACACGTAAACTACTTACTAAAATTCTGTGGCACACTAAAAAACAATTTTTTTTTTTTTGCCATTCTGACCAAAAAAAAGTAGATGTGCTTCCCACGGGATGGCTGCTGTTGTGTTGGCTGTTGTCATATTTTTATGTTACGGGCAGTGTGCCCTTGACTCAGTAGTCAGGTATTGCATGTTTTAAACATTCCTGCAGCACACCAGTTGAAAATCTCTGTCTTAGGACGAGTATGAAGTGTGTGAAAGTTACTGTGAACAAAATAATTAGTTGAGAAATAGCAAAATGGAAAGCAAAATGTATGAGAGACAGAAATAGGGAAAGAAATGGCAAATTAATTATTATATATGTTCTACCAATTTTGTCCCCGGCAACAGATTCTTGTGCTTCTCTTCCCTCCCTCCATACTAACACTAGATCCAGTACTAGACTCTTGGTTACTAAAACTGGTGAGGGAGTGAGTGAACGAAACAACATGTGGAGATTGGTGAACTTAATAAAGTGGTATTAAGAAAAATAGAAATTTGTAGAGATTAACAATTGAAATCTGTGATCACATGCATAAATTTTGCATTCATCTAAAAAATGAAAAATATCTTCAGTGTGAAAGAATTTTGCAAAAGATAAAATACCATATAATAAAAGTATCATATTTTTGCCTTATCTGTATTTTTTTTTTCAGCTAAACTCATCACATAGTTCTGTACAGAGAATGGAAAGCATGCCTACAGATAAGCACTTCTCTGACATGAACTACCAGACTATAGTATGCATTTCTATGGGGTGGGCTTGTATGTCTTGCACAATGCTACTGTGTCATGGACTGTTGATTTCCCTAAGTTATTTTTAATTTGCAAAGCAATATGGAGATTTAATCCTTTCTCTTATTGTCTCTCTTACAATTCTTGGATCATGGGTTTGATCCTGAACTAAAGCATTGAGCAGCTAATATCAAATCGATTCCTTTCCATGAGACCATTTAGAGAGTAGCATTAAAATCTGTCAATTGTGTGACTTTTCAGCGATGCCTTTCTCCCTCCACAGGCCTTCAGGGTGGTCGCATGTTCTTCAACGCTGTTAAAGAAGGAGACACTGTTATATTTGCCAGTGATGATGAACAGGATAGAATATTATGGGTCCAAGCCATGTATAGGGCCACAGGTCAATCTTATAAACCCATTCCTGCAATTCAAACCCAGAAGCTGAATCCTAAAGGAGGAACTCTTCAAGCGGATGCTCAGCTTTGTAAGTTTTATTAAAAAATAATTTGATTATCAATTAATAACCTTAATGAGATACAAAATTACCTGAGGCAAATTTGTTTAGTGTTATAGTTTACATCATGAACTAATTCCTAATTGAATAAAAATAGTTCATATTAATAGTCATAGAATTAGTTATCTAATTTTTCACACAGATCTAGAGTAAATGGTTTCCAATCATGAATTTGCCAAGCATTGGAGTATCTCTGGGAATCGCAACAGCATATAAGAACATTTTCCCAAACTTCTCAAAAGAAATTTTATTTTAACTTTGGTAATTTTGTAGTTTTAAGTACTGCTGTGTCCTATAGAAATTTTAACTGTGTCTTATAGAAATAAGAAAGTATTGCAAAATGAAATTGGCATTGATTGGATTTCCGAAAACCAAAATGATGAACTATTACTTTCTAGATTTGTTCTTCATAACTCAGAGGATAATAGGACTATTTTCTGTTGTAGATTGATAAAAAAAAAAGAGTTATCAAGCCAACTTTCTTTTTCTAAATATCTTAATATTTATGTCAATTTTTGAATGCTAATTTAAGTCATTAAGAACTATATTTTTTGGCCCTGGCGGGGTGGCTCAGTTGATTGGAGTGTCGTCCTGATATGCCAAGGTTTCAGGTTTGATCCCCTGTCAGGGCTCATATAAGAATCAACCAATGAATGCAACATAAGTGGAACAACAAATTGATATTTCTCTTTCTCTCTCTCTAAAAATTAATGTCAAAACAAGAAATATATTTTTCACTTGAATGTATAAGTGATTAATAACAAATTATGTAATGATAGAAACATTTTCAAGCATGGCTTTTATAATCATTAGGCCAAATATTCTAATTTGTTATGCTCCTTTGTAAAACTTCTCTAGTTTCTCCTGAAATAATTCCGTTTGTCTAGAAATTTAAGCTCAAACAGTGACTTTTCAATCAGCACCTTTTACTCGCAAGATTCTTCTGTAGGGGAGTAACATCTTGACATGCATTTTCTTTTCCTACTTGTTATGCTTCAAATAACTACTCCCTTTTCTTTTTGGCACGCTTTAGTATCACATCTGGACATCTTAAAGGCACTTTAGTCAAATAATTACAGATGAAATATGAACTCCAGTCACTTTAGTGCTTTGGGGTTAAATGATATACCTTTAAACTTACCACAGTCCATCATCATGTGATATCACTTGGTGCATAGTATATGGACCCTACAGGAGTAGACTTTCATTTCTTCCCTCCTGGCCTCTGAGCTAGTCTGGTCATACATTTAACTTCTACCTCTGGGGGAAATCCCACAATGCATTGCTATTAGCATTATTGCCTTAAACAGTTACCTTTTAAAGAACTTTAGATAATATGGGGAAATGGTATATACTCACCTACTTCTGGTGGTCCTCATTCTCTTGGAGAGAGATTTTATTTCTTCTTGAAGGCCTTCCTTTGCCTTTTCTTGCAGTGCATGTCTGATAGTGATGAATTTTGTTTTTGTTTCATATATGAAAAAAGTTTTTACCGTTGTTTTGAAAGACTCCTCTCAGTACTTTAAAGATTTTGTTCTACTCTCAACTAAGTTGCTTCCCCCACCACCACCACCACCCACCATGAGAAGTGTGCTACCTTTTTTGTTTGTTCCTTTGTACATAATGTGTATTTTTTTCCTCTGGCTGCTTTAAAATTTTTCTCTTTGTACCGGTTTTGAGCAGTTTGATTATGATGTTCGTTGGTATGGTTTTCTTCATGAAAATGTTGTTGACCTTTATTCTAAGACACAGTTAAAATTAAGTTTCTTGAGCTTAATTGTTTGAGCCTTTCAGGTTTTGCTCCTAAGTTTTGGTAGGTGGAACCAAACAGCGTCCAGTCCAGGATTAATTTTCCCCACTCACAGACAGAAATTCTTCTTAAGGACTCAACTGGTGAGCCCTGCATTTTGAGGTTTTATATTCCGACTGTTGGGAACAAGAGCTGTTCCAGGCTCTGTGTGAGTCGTGGGCACTATCCCCTCCAATCCTTTAGAATGGATCTGCCCCTGGCCTCCGGTGGTTGCCTCACTGGCGTGAGGTGATTAGGGTTCAACTGAATCCTGAAGGGAGGGGCCGGGAACTGCAGGGCTCACCTCATGTTTCCCGTGGCTTAGGAATCTCTCTCCTATTTTGCCTGATGCCCAATGTTTTGAGAACAGTTTTTTTTTCCTAATTTTTAGTTCTTTCAAGTAGGGAGGGTAAATCTGTTTTTAATTATGCCATCCTGACCAGAAAGAAGTATAGTGATTATTTCTTGTAAGTTAGAACAAGATTTCTCATCCTTGGCACCGTTAACATTCTGGGCCAGATAATTCTTTGTTTCAGGGCTTGGGGAAGGTCTATCCTGTGTATTACAGGATGTTTAGCACTTTCCCTGGCATCTACCCACTAGGTGCCAGGAGTACGCCCTCCCACCTCCACCTAGGTCTGACAACCAGAATATATCCACACATTTCCAAATGTTCAAGAGGGCAGGGTTCCGATGGGAAAGAATTATCCCCATTTGAGAACCAGCGAGCTACAATGACTTGAAAATTATTTTTGTAAAAACATCTCACTCCTTCCCTTTTGTTGACATCCTAAGTGCAAGGAATGCCCAAGGAGTGTTCCGAGCTCATGGATATCACCCATCTTGCACACAGAGGCGAGAAATGTGGTCAGGAACCACTAGCCTAGAAAATTAAGGCCATGACTCTACAATACAGAATTACTGAATTAAGGCTCTAATGATCAATTGATTCAGAGCGCCATGCAATCTCTTTGTTGCCAAACCTTCTACTGTTAGATGTGTGCTGTCAAGGCAGTGTTGGTCAGGCTAATTGGAACTAAATTTTCTTGCCCCTGGATTAACTTCTTCTGGAAAAGCTAACTGTTTTAACTTTAAAGATTTTGTTCTACTCTCAACTAAGTTGCTTCTAAAAAGCCAAACTGTTTCAGTTGGGTTAACGACAGCTTTCTTGTATTCTAGGCTTGTGGTAAAATTTTCCATTAAAGCAGACTCTGCTGTTTTATCTTTCTTTAAAGAGGAAAAATAAATAAATAAAAAAGGAAGGAAGGGAGAAAAATGTGTTCCTGCCTCATGCGAATGAGAATGCTGAGTGTGGCCTGTCGCAGAGATGCCACTGGGCCACTGCAGAAAGTCCTGCCCTAGTATTTCTCTCTTGGAAGAACAATTCTTAGAGTCATTCGTAGACAGCAAGAAAATAATAAAATTAGTATGACTAGCTATAGAAAGAAATATGTTCCTAACCCACTTAACGATGCTTTGTTTTTTAATTTTTTTGCTGACTGATAGCTGGTAAGGGTAAGTATTTTCATGGGGTTTTTTTGTTTGTTTTTTGCGTCACTGTATAAAAATTAGGTAATGACACAATTTTTAAAGGAGTATCATGACCTTGTTTACAATGTCAATCTCCTTTTTTTCTAGGTAAACCTAGAATATTTAGGTTAACTTTACCATTTATGAAACAAAATGCCTATTTTTGCCCAATAGAAAAGTAGAAACAACCTATTACCTATCATTCATGTGGGTATAAAGGTAATGGCTATAAAGGTGATAAAATAGCATGCAAAAATGCTCAATAAGGTTAAATGGAAAAATGCTAAATTATGTTATGTGATAGTATTTTCACTAAGTAAAAAAAATTAAAAATATAGATAGAATTATACCTAAAATATTCACAGTGGGTGAATTTAAGTGGAAGGACTAGTTGCTAATTCATTTCTTCTCCTGAATTTTCTGTGTTATAACTTTAAAAAAGAAAGCTTGTTTTCAAAACTAAGCATACCAGATATTTAGGGATAGTCAGAACAAAATAATAACTAATAAAATCTAGCTTATTGGAGGACAACCTTATTATATTTTTAGGATATAAATAATGGCATGTTCTTATATATTACTCTGGTAAGATAATCTATTCTTCTCTACTTCCTTGACTCTCAGGATATATAGAAATTCTGAAATAGGGTGGACACTGCCTTTAGCCTGACTTATGGGACATTCTTTAGTTAAACTATCCTTCTTTGCTGTCTCAAATTAAACTAATATGCAGGCACCTTATTTTTCATTTTATCTTTTAACTCACGTATGTAGCATAATACAGTGTGTATGTTTCATAATATAGAATCCGACACAGTGCTAGTGGACTTCCAGTCATAAATGAATGTCAAAAATTAAACAGAAAAGTTACCTTCTTTTCGATTTTAAGCCAATTTTTAATCCTTAAATCAGAGTATAAATTTACATTTAATTATATAAGCTAATTTTCCTGATTGATCTGGTAAGTTAAATTTCACACATAAGGTAAAATATGTCTTGCTTTACATTGAATATATTATTTTAACTAAATGTTGAATATTGGTGTACTTGGCCTGTGAATTCTAGGTCTGTATGTGTTGATTAAAATTGTCATCATGTGAAAATATTACATGTTACTTGCTGCAGAAAGCAAGATGTGTAAATCCATACATCAGTTTTTAATCAGTTTAACAAAAACAAGCTAGGAAATCATTTGGGTCAATAACAGAGGTGTGAACAAACTTCTACTTAATATATCTGTCAACCATTTCTCTTCGGTCTCAGCATAAAACATCTATACATTAAAACACAAACATACCACCAGGATGATCTACTGAAAATTTTTAAAATCTATCTTTATTGTTGAAAGTGTTACAGATGTCTCCTTTTGCCTCTATTGACCCCTTCCACCCTGCCCCGCCCCCCCAGGTACAGCACTATTGTCTGTGTCCATGGATATTGCTTATATGTATCTGCGTTCTTTAATTCATCTCTCTCTCTCCCCATCATTACTTTCCTCTGAGATTGATGGATCTCAGAAGGAATCTACTTAAACTTTTAACATCAAGCTCTTCCTATTAGCATCTCTAGGGGTGCTATAAAAGTGGTGTGTACTTCTCTATGCCACTTTTAACTCCCTGCAAATTTTTCAAGCTCAATGAGAGTTTGCGCTAAAAGGAAAGTATGATCAGGTGTGGGTAGCAGTAAATGCAGGTCCATGCCAGCTCCTAAACATAGGACAACTTTAAACGAAGTTACTGTATTTGAAAATGTTCATGGCTGCTTCGATCAGCTGAGGGATTTGCAGAGGAGGTGACCATTAACTAGCAGCACCACCTTCTGAGTCCTTTGGTACTCAAGTCCCAGTCTGGACACCTGGGTAGTCTCAATGCTAGTGAATGGCCACCTCTTCTCCTTCTCAGTGTAAGGGTGCACAGTGAAGTATATTTGCATAAAATATTTTGAATTGTGCTTTCAGACATAGAAAGGAAGAAGTCGAGGAGCTTGGTCTTTACAGCCTATGTTTTGAAGATGGGATAATCCCTAAGAGTACATTTTACTGTCATAGAATTATAACCATGGAGGGTTGTGTGTGTTTATTTTTTTAGAGAATTTTTAGTGTGTTGTTTTCTCACTGTCACTATAGAATTTGTATATGTGACTTAAATTTCTATCATGAATATGATTTTTATCACTAATGGCAATTGTTGGCAGTCATTATCCCTTTATGTATATGACTCAGAAAGCCTTGTCACATTTATGGTTTAGACTTATATTTCATGAGGAAGATGCCTCATAAAGTACATTTATTTTTGAAAATATGATTAATTATAGAAATGAACCATAGGTTTGTTTTTTTTCCAGGAACTTGTATATTTTATTTAAGAACTGTATACCTATTGTTTTAAAATAGACATTTTCTTCTACAAACCTTTATAGTTAATTGAGAATTGTGGATTTTTTTTCTCTATTACATATCCTATTCTCAACAGATAAGCCATTAATGGGTGTTATTTTTAACTTCCTGTTATGACCTTCCCGGGTGAAAAAATAATGAATAAAATTCAGCAGATGTTTTATAAAACTAGTAATTTAATTTCATAAAGGTGATACTCAAAGACTTTGTACTCAGCTAAATGCAGAAATAAAGGTTCTAAGATAATTTTTTAAAAATAAAACATAATCTTCTGGGTTTATATGTGCCTTGCAGCTTTCAACAGTTTACCTCATTCTCATCTGATATTATTTTGCATTATCATTACATTTAATTTTATATTAAAAGTATCACACATAAGAATATAATACATTGGAAGTTGAATTGTCTCATTTCAGAGTTCAGAAAAATGAGTTTAGTGTAGTGTTCATCTAATAAATACTAATTTACCACATGTCCTATATTTAACCATCCAGGTGAGTATTACATGTAAAGGGATACATATGCTACTTTTCCATGGATTATAGCCCCCTACCTTTCATCATCAATAAATGGACATTCGTTGCTTGCTACATCCACCTTTTGATATTGTAAGATATATATTAGTTTGTATATCTTTTTTTTATGTGATTCTGGAGGCCCTTCAGTTTGAATTATATAGTTCTTCCATCCATAAATATGGCTGAAAGTTGAAGTTGACATGGATCAATATGATCTGGGCTAAATATCTAAATGTGACTGATTATGTTAGCATCATGTCCACAGATCAATATTGAGTTTTATTATGAGCCTGACTCTATAATTGGGTTTAATCAATAAACTTTTGTCTCCTTTCCTTTGCAACTTTAGGATTGCACCATGTAGGTTTTAAAAACCACAGTTAGCTTACATTTAGGGCTCTGCTTCTTGTGATGACCAGACATGAGGTCTATCTGTGAATTTTAAGGAACAATGGAGCTTCAGCTCCACCATTATGAGGAGAGCCCCCTTTTATCTTGATAACTGATTGCTTGACCAATATGCGCACCATTTCCAACAGAGCTAATGTAGTAACACCCAGCACTTCTTTGGGGTGGTGTGTGGCTCTTTCTCTCTATCCTTAGTAAATAACTCACATTGAAGACTTTGACAAAACATGCCATTAATGAAAGCAATCATAAAAGCTTGCCTTTTGATACACCCGCGGGGTCTACAGGCGTTGAAAGATGCAATCTGTAAAGAACAATGAACTTGGGCCTTTGATTGAAGTGCCATGTGGGACCTTAGGCTTTGTCTGCATATTTGCACAAACATGATGCTCCCTTTTTCATGTCTCTTAAACTTGAAGCTTGAGAGCATTCATTGCCATTTCTGCATTAAGGTTGGTCCCATTAAAGGCTCCATACAAAAAATAAAAATAAAAAGAGGACTGGAAGTGGTCCAGCTAAAGCTTGTGTGTTCATTTCTGTCCTAGTTTGCCATTTGGGAAGCAGGCTTCTAGCCATCATTGCAGTTTTTTATGAATAGACTTGGGTTCTTTTCTGGTCATTCCTCAGTTAATATGTACTTAAAATGGATCAAGTTTTCCTAAAATTGAAAAATACTATTATTTCTGTGATGAGTATTAGAAGTAGCTTTGAAAGAAAATAGGATTTCATCACCTCATTTCAAATGACTTGTAAATTTTTCCCTGTCATTTTTATGTGGGCTCCCCAAAAATTGCAATTTATGTTCATATGCTGAATTCATCCTATTTTATGTAATAGAAGGTAATCTTTTGTTATTATGAGGCATGCATTTTGTGGTTTTAAAAAAATCCATTTACCCGTTATTAAACCAAAAATATAAATTGTATTATACATGTTTTTCTGAATTCACAGATGCAGACCGTTTTCAGAAACATGGTATGGATGAGTTTATTTCTGCAAACCCTTGCAAGCTTGACCACGCCTCCCTTTTCAGAATACTCCAGAGGCAGACTTTGGATCACAGACTGAATGATTCCTATTCTTGCTTGGTGAGTACAAGTCTTTCTGTCTGGTTCCCCACAGGTTAGAATTCAAGAGGTTTAAAAGTGAGAAATACTTGTTATGAAGCGGCATTTTATTCCTGACTTGTTTAATAACTGTAGTTGGAGTTAGGGGTGAAGGATTCCAATCGATTGCTTCCCAATTTGAAAATTATACACTTGAAGACCACTGCTGTGCCACTCAATAGACAGGAGAATAGACTCAGGCAGACCCTGAGCTGTGGCTTATCAGTGCCTCTGGAGAAGGTCGAATGAAAATAGAAGGCTTTAATGAAGATAAAAAACCCTCCGTGACAGGATTTACCAACACCTGCACAGACATTGTAAGGTTTAAGTTCTGTTCACCAAAGGTTGATATATTTTTCAAGTCTCTCTTTTGTTCCTAGAAAGACAACCTAATTAACAGGGGGAAAGAAACAGAGGGATAAATAGGGCAGGGGCTGTCTATATAATAGGAACGCTTTAGTCTCATCTAACCCTCAGAAGATCATTTGCATTCCTTCAGTTATGGAGAACAGGTGCCTATACCTTCCATGGCCATAGAGAGAGAATGATTTTAGGTTTCCAGTGTCCAAATCAGTTCAAAAACTGATGACATTCGATATTCTGAAAATAACCAGAAACATACCATAATGAAAAAAATGCCCAAAGACACTTTAGCCCGCTGGTTTGGCTCAGTGGATAGAGCATCGGCCCTACAGACTGAAGGGTCCCAGGTTCAATTCCAGTCAAGGGTACATGCCCTGATTGCGGGCTCGATCCCCAGTGGGGGGCATGCAGGAGGCAGTCGATCAATGACTCTCTCTCATCATTAATGTTTCTATCTCTTCCTCACCCTTCCTCTCTGAAATTGATAAAATATATATATTTTTTAAAAGACACTTTAGCCCTAACCGGTTTGGCTCAGTGGATAGAGCGTCAGCCTGCGGACTGAAGGGTCCCAGGTTCGATTCCGGTCAAGGGCATGTATCTTGGTTGGGGGGCACATCCCCAGTAGGGGGTGTGCAGGAGGCAGCTGATCGATGTTTCTCTCTCATCGATGTTTCTAACTCTCTATCCCTCTCCCTTCCTCTCTGTAAAAAAATCAATAAAATATATTTTTAAAAAAATTTTTTAAAACAACTTTAATTCAGCTTTTCTTTATGATGCATAACAGTGCCTTCGGAAAAGCAGATCTCAGTACCGAAAGAAAAAAATAATCTTTTTTTTTTTTTTTTTTTTTTTTTTTTTTT
>NW_005370153.1:775230-789702 GCF_000412655.1 Myotis brandtii
GGCCAGGTTTTTGTGTTGGATGAGTACTGTGCCCGGTACGGTGTGCGAGGCTGCCACAGACACCTCTGCTACCTTGCAGAGCTGATGGAACACTCCGAGAACGGTGCTGTCATTGACCCAACCCTGCTCCATTACAGCTTTGCATTCTGCGCCTCTCATGTGCATGGCAACAGGTATTTTAACTTGCAAACACACAATGAAAGGTGTGGGGTGGACTTGGGAAGAGTGAACAGTGTGCTTTGTCATCACCTAGGAACAGATTTTAAATAGCAAGCACTTCTTCGGAGAGAAGAAAAAAATCCCACAAAGGAAAAATGTACATCAATATGCCGTCGATTTAGGTGGGCTGCACGTTAATGTCCCTTTTGGCCGTTGAAGCCGCTTGGAAAAGAGAGAGTGAGAGAGAGCATATCTGGGATTAGACGTCACCTCTAAGCTCTTAGAGGCCACCTCAGACCAAGGTCTGCACAGCTTGAGTGTCATTGGAATTTCCGTTGTAATGCGTGTGTGTGTGTGGGCAGGTGGTGCTGAGAGGTTTGTGTATTCCTAATGATGCTGGCTTTTCCACTGTGAAATAAGCTTTCATTGATAAGGCAACATAAACAGTGGAGTTTATGTAGTGTCTTCTCCCAGCCCCTTCCCTAACCTACCCTTCGCACTCCAGTCACCTCTTCCCTTGCTTAACGAGAAGGGCAAGAAATCACGTAATGCAGACTCCCCAGTCTGTGTACCTCTGAGCTAAAAATCTCTCCATGTCACTCCCCCTGTCTTTTCTGAATCCTGTTCTGGAGAACCGAGGGCTCCTCCCTAAATGAGGTGCCACTACTCCATCCCCTTCTTCACTTGCTTCCACCAGGATGCCATCGCTCCCTCTTGATGGCATCCTGGTGGAAGCAAGTGAAGAAGGGGATGGAGTAGTGGCACCTCATTTCCGTTCCTTTCTTCCCACAAGCCTGGCCAAGCTTCACCTAGCCCCACCACATAGTAGATTGGTCAGGACGTTCTGAAGTCAGACTGCCTGGCTTCCAACTGCTACTCATGTACTGTGTGAGGTAGGGCAAGCTTCTGAATCTGTGTGTCTCTGCTTCTTTACCTTTGAGAAAGCCATAAAATAGAACCTCTCTCAAAAATCAGCACTTGTGATCGGGATTAAATACATTCTTATATATCAAGCACTTAGAACCGTGCCTGCCAGGGGTGTGGTCAAAAGCTGTTATGTGACCCCATATGTCATCTTACGTCTTGTCATTACATCAAGCTACCTTCCCACTGACCTCTCCCCTGTCTGGCTTCTGGCTCCTCGCTTGCCAGTGAGGCTTTCTGAAATGGAGTTCCTGATAACACAGTCACCTCTGCCCCAGCTTCAATCCCCTGACTCTCATCGAAAAGTTGATGCTACAGCACATCCTATAGACCAGTGGTTCTCAACCTGTGGGTCGCGACCCCTTTGGGGGTCGAACAACCCTTTCACAGGGGTCGCCTAAGACCATCGGAAAACACATATATAATTACATATTGTTTTTGTGATTAATCACTATGCTTTAATTATGTTCAATTTGTAACAATGAAAATACATCCTGCATATCAGATATTTACAGTACAATTCATAACAGTAGCAAAATTACAGTTATGAAGTAGCAATGAAAATAATTTTATGGTTGGGGGTCACCACCACATGAGGAACTGTATTAAAGGGTCACAGCATTAGGAAGGTTGAGAACCACTGCTATAGACCCTGTGCTGCTTAAAGTGCTGCTTCTCTCCCTGAGGCGGCACTACCTCAGCTCTCCTCTCATTTATTTTTTTTTACCATCTCTTCGCTCACAGGTCCTGTTCCTCCAGACACCAAGTACAGGCTAGTGTTTTTTTCTCACATCTGTTCTTAAACTTACTCTCTTCTTTCTGAGACCTTTCCTACTTCAGTGAAAAATTCAGCTTCAGTGATCTCGCAGCTTCAACTGTGACCTCTCTCGGTGCAGATAATCCCAACCCAGTTACTCTTCTACAGAACAGATCTCCATCAGCAATTGCGGACTTGGATGTTCTGCCGGGACTTTCGACCCTCATATAAAATTAAATCCATCATCTCGCCAAACAAGCGCCTGTACCTCTCTTAGCTCCTAGCAGAATGCCTGGCAAAAAGTATCACTCCTGACACAAAGTGTTCAGTAAATATGTGATGAATGAATGAATGGCTTTGTTATTTATACTGTTACTTGCATTCATGGCCCATTCACTGTTTGTTCATCTTTTTCTTGACCTCCTAGACTCAGTTTGTATTCCGTCTTCGTTAGTACTCCTCAGACTTGTCTTGTCTTCCATGCACCTACCCTTATCCGGACCTTCAATTTTTTCTTGCTTATCTGTGTTTATGCATCTCTCTGCTGCTGCTTTTCTCCCTATAGTAGCCTGGCAATTGCCTTCTAAATTACAGATTAATTTTTACTGTACTCTCTTTCATAAAACTTCAATGATTCTCATTTGATTATTAAATTAAAAATAGATCCCATGCTATAATGTTTGGGTTTTCTCAATATCATCTCATTCTCTCTACTTAGTATGAAGCCCAAATATTCCACACATGATCTTTACCCCCCAGATAGCCTATGTATTTTCACTGTAATGTGTCTGTTTCCAAGTTTTGTAATAGTTAGAATCACAAAACTCCTTTAAGAAGACTTAACTTGTTCAAACACTAAACCCTTTTATCTGTAGCTTTCTTATGAAATGTATCATGTATACTTATATACTATAAACACACACACACACACACACACACACACCCTTCAATTCTACTAGATCATATTTTGAAGGCAAAAACTAGTCTCGTTCACCTAGTATCCTCTGAAGGCCTTACCACAGTGTCTTGCATATTGTGGGGGCACAATAAATATCTGTTGAATTGCAGTGGCCACTGTTGCCATTTCTCATCCCAAGATGAAATAAAAGCGACCCTGGTCTCAGAACCTGCTCAGGCTCTGCCCTCATTATGGAACTCAGCCTTTCGTGGAAATCAGGGGGATGTTGCAGGCTGTGGTTGCTTTTCACATCACCTCGAATGAAACCATCTGAACTCAGCAAACTTAGGGGGTGCGGGGAGTGAGAGGAGCAGGCACCGTCGGGATGGCTGACCATTGATAACCAGCATGGCGGGGGCTGTTTTACTAAAACTGGTCTTATCTCCTGGCTCCATCCTAATTCCTCCTGGCCAGCGGCTGTCAGAGGGCAGGCCTCCAGTGTTAGGCAGCACTCCCAGAAGCAAGAAGATAACATGGATGCAATGAAACAGACATACCCAGCAAATGTCGTATGATAGGATTATTTTTGTCCTTAACACAGAAAGGTAACGTTAAATTGAAAACATTAAGTAGGAAATTCAGCTAATGCGCCCCCAAACTGAATGCGTTTGAGACACATTTTAATGGAAAGTTATTTAGGCAGCCGGGAGCTGCTGCCACTGCCTGGGAGGCAGCCTGATTGGAATCTATAGGTTGCCATAGTTACTTGTATTCTGTAAAAGTATTGTTTTCTTTGTCGTGGTACACTGTAAAGTGAAATCTAAGGTCTGTTTTTATGTTCATGCATATGTTAATAATACATATTAAATCCATTTTCCAGGTTAAAATATGTACATATGCAGGTATCTCTGGGTATGATTTAGAATAGAAATTTGAGTCAGTCTCTGACCCAACATTTAGGTCACATGTAGCTTAAGTAAAAAGAAAGCAAGGCCCGGCTGGCATGGCTCAGTGGTTGAGAGTCTACCTATGAACCTGGAGATCACATGCCTGGGTTGTGGGCTTGATCCCCAGTGAGGTTGTGCAGGAGGCAGTCGAGCAATGATTCTCTCTCATCATTGATGTTTCTATCTCTCTCTCCCTGTCCCTTCTCTCTGAAATCAATTTTTAAAAAAGGTTTAAAAAAAAAAGAAAGCAAGAAGTGCAGGTTTTAGAGAAATTTGAACCTCAGTGTAGGCCAGAAATTATACAAGGTAAGCTAAAAGGTATAATGCTTCCTGTAATTTTTAGAGTTAAGCGGATGTCATTCAGAAATGTCATGCTGTCGCAATGAAAGAATAAAAAGAGGCAGATCTCTACTTGAATCTCGGCTCTGAAATTTGCAGACGGATCCCTGTCGGGCAAATCATTTAACCTTTCTGAAACACAGAGTTCATATGTAAAAGGGGAAATACTAATGTGCAGGTACTGGATAATCATAAAATGCTATGTCCGTATTGATTAGTTACTATTCAAATATGCTTCTCACCCAGAGACAAGAATGTAAATTGTGAGAGGAGGAAAAACATGAAAAATTGGTGGTTATACCTCATGCTAAATGGAAATATTTCAGTGTGTATGTAATGATACTCTTAATTCCTCCGCTGATAGAATATTCAGGTTTGAGCAACCTGTCCTTGTGAAAACTAGCGTCTCTTAGCCACGTCTGCAGCATCTGATATCTACTCAGATTTTCATTAAAAACACTGTCAATGTCAAGTCTGGCTTTCCAGTCAGAGTTTGCCATCGTCTCCTTTTATGATCATTTTTTCATCTGTCAAGACACACACGGAGAGAGTCATTTTGTTCATTGCCTGAACTACCTCTCGCAAACAATGGGCAGGAAAAAAGATTGCCTTTTGTTCGTGGCTGATGTGAAGGACAGCAGAGCTGTCTGGCGGGGAAGTTTCTCGGAAGCACGTCCTCTTCCCCGGCGTCGAGCGCTCTGGGTGTGTGCGTTCTGTGCAGACACATCTCTGAATAGCACTCTGAGTGTCTCGGGAATAAAAGAATAGAGCTCAACAGAAAAGGCCTGGCTGGTGCTGGGACTGAGAAAGAGAGGGGGAAAAAAAGAAAGGGAGAGAGAAAAAGTGAGTCAAGGACAGAAACAGACACACTCCTTGGGATGAGAGCCGCACACATCGTGAATAACACAGCCACTCGCTCAGCCACCGTGCCCCCGAGGACCGACAGGAGGGAGAAAAAGACTTGCAGAGACAATGCGTCGGGGGGCAAAGTTCTAGGTTGATCTGTGTGGTTATACATCTTGGTTTTGTAAGGCAGGCTGAGGGTGGAGAAGCGGCAGCAGCGACACAAAATGGCTTTTGTGTTTCCGTGTAATGTAAGATCCGCAGTGCATTCACTGACTCTTCGGTGCACAGGGAAGGGGCCGCTCCGACATGCCAGCTTCCAGTACAGACCGCAGCAGACAGGAATCCCTGTTTTCTGTGGGTTCCAGGTCACAGCACAGAGTGGTGGGCAGTCTTTATGGGCATCAGTCACATCATATCATGAAACCTCCATCTTTTTACCTATCGCCTCAGAAATTATGGTCATCTTCGTGCTTCTAATTTTAGAGACAATGGTGCATTTTTAGCAAAATCATAGATAACCACATCAATTAGGGTCATTAAGAATCTTCATCACCACGTGTTTTTACTTTATATTTATCGTTGACTCTATTACAGATGCCTCCATTTTTACCCCCCCCACTTCGCCCACCTCAACCAGCCCTCTATTACAGAGGTCTCCATTTTTACACCCCCCGCCTTCGCCCACCTCAACCAGCCCTCAGCCACCTCATTACTACATTACTACTTTTTTCATTTTTTATTTATTGATTTTATTGATGAGAGAGAGAGAGAGAGAGAATTTGTTGTTCCTTTTATTTATGCATTCATTGGTTGACTCTTGTATGTGCCCTGACTGGGGATCAAACCTGCAACCTTGGCATTTCGGGATGACGCTCTAACCCAGCGGTTGCCAACTGGTGGTCCGCGGACCACTGGTGGTCTGTGAGGTCCGAAAGGTTGGCGACCGCTGCTCTAACCAACTGAGCTACTGGGCCGGGGCGAGTCATTATCACTTCTTAATTCTAGTCTTGGATATATGGCATAAAGAACTTAAGCATAAATGCTATACAAATCCTAAATCTGGAGATTTACTTCTGGGACAAGTGAACAATCAGATCAAATATCAGAGCAAGGTTATCCTTATGCATTGTGGCCAGTCTGACAGATTCCCTTCCACATGCTGTGTGTGCCAAGGTTGAAGGGCAGTTACCACTGAGTGCCTTGACAGTGTGCACGGAGGGTTCTTTTTTGAATATCGGAAACATAGAACAATCCCAGATCTGCCTCAAACTTTCCCAGCAGCAATACCTCTTCCACCCAACCTCGAGTTCAGTACTCAAGCAAGATAATTATGCCTTTCAAAACAAGACAGACAAAAACAGCACAGTGAATGGTATGGGGAGAAACTTGGTACCTTGGAAATACCAGTGAGCTAGGAGTCTTCCTCTCCCGGTGGTTCTACGTAAGAGCTATTTCATTTTACTCAAATGGTCTGAGCCTCAGTTTCTCCTCACTTCCTTGTGATTAATAATGTTAATGCTGTCTGCCTTTACATGCTCCTAAGTAGGCCACGTAAATCATGTAAACACTTTGTAAATGATGAAATATCGTTTAAATATCAAGTTGGTGATATTTCATGTACAGTACGGTAGTTAAGTAAGCTTTGGGGAATTGTTGTGTAGAAGACCGACAGCGCAGAGGTGAACTTTGAGGGTGTCGTTGTCACAGCAGCATACTCTCAACAAGTGGCAAGTAGGAGGATGCGACTGGGAAGCAGTGAGTAGGTGCCTCACCTCATGTGCTTTCCATGATCAGTAGGAGGAGCCATGGTGAGGCTATTTCACCCCCCCACCCCACTCCCACGCTACTGGGAAACACTGTGGGCCTAATATGGGCGTGGGCGTGGCCAAGACAGCCTGAACAGGAGTAAAGAACCCCATTGTGCAAGGTAAGCAGTCACCAGACCAGAACTTGGGGAACCCTTACTGAGGTTACTTAATCACTCTCCTCTGTTTTCCCTTCACTCCATTCATTCACAGCAAACAGCTCCTGCCTAAAAGAGCCTGCTGAAGGTGAATCGCTGAGGACGAGACAAGGGAAAGGGAAAGAGTCCGTTTATGTTAGAATATAGACCAGGTTAACAAGGAGTAGTGCAGCTGGGAAACACTGTGGGCCTAATATGGGCATGGGCGTGGCCAAGACAGCCTGAACGGGAGTAAAGAACCCCATTGTGCAAGGTAAGCAGTCGCCAGACCAGAACTTGGGGAATCTGAGGACGAGACAAGGGAAAGGGAAAGAGTCAGTTTATGTTAGAATATAGACCAGGTTAACAAGGAGTAGAAGCAAGAGCTACTCCTCTGGTTAGCTTGTCTTGAACTTGAGATCTTCAGAGCCTTCTTAGCATCATTAGGAGGGGTAAAGAATTTGGGTTCTTGCCCTAGCTGATTTGGCTCAGTGGATAGAGCGTTGGCCTGCGGACTAAAGGGTCCCAGGTTTGATTCCAGGCAAAGGCTCATGCCCAGGCTGTGGGCTTGATTCCCAGTAGGGGGCATGCAGTAGGCAGCCAATTGATGAGTCTCCCTCATCATTGATGTTTCTATCTCCCTCTCCCTTGCAAAGGCACATGCCCAGGCTGTGAGCTTGATTCCCAGTAGGGGGCATGCAGGAGGCAGCCAATTGATGATTCTCCCTCATCATTGATGTTTCTATCTCCCTCTCCCTTTCTCTCTGAAATCAATAAAAATATATTTTTTAAAAAAAGAATTTGGGTTCTTGAGTTGGCTTTCCATGGAGTTTGCTGACATACTAAACTTTTTAAAGAACATAGTACATATGTAATTCTGTTACTTAGAAACAATCAAGCAAAACAAAAAGCTATGTATGTATATACATGTATAGCACTTACCATTACTGTTTCCCGTCAGTTTGGGATTTTCAGATCTATGTTGATGCTCAGGATTGGCCTGTGATTTTTGTTTATCTTGCTGTTTGTGTCAGGGTTTGGCGTACAGGTTATTGCAGCCATATACAATGAGTTGGGTAGTTTGCCTGCTTGTTCTGGATAATATTCAAAGAACTCAGGTTTTTTCCTTCTTCTTTTATATGTTTTTGATTTTAGAGAGAAAGGAAGAGAGAGGGTGAGAAAAACATTGATCTGTTGCCTCCTGCACAACCCCTTCTGGGGATCAAGCCCACAAACCTGGCATGTGCCCTGACCAGGAATAGAACCGATGATCGTTTGGTTTATGGGACGATGCTCAACCATTCCAGCTGGGCAAATAACTTGTTTTGTGTGTTTTTAAGTTGATCAAAAACTCATCTTTGAAGGGCAGGGGAGAGAGAGGGCTTGGAGAAGGTTGACAAAGAGGAGGAATATGGGGGACATCTGTAATAGTGTCAATAATAAAATTACATTTAAAAAAAGAACTATTTAAAACCATCTGGGTGTGGGGACTTATTGTGGAGAGATATTTAACTATTGCATCGTTTCTTTTGTAGTTAAAGAACTATTCAGGCTTCCCATTTATTTCTTCAGTAAGTTTATCAGGTTATAATTTTCTAGGAAATAATGCATTTCAGATGCTTTTCTCTATCTCCAAACATCTCCCCTTTCCCATTCTTTATTCTTCACCCCTTCTCTCTTTCTCTTCAGTCCATCTTACCAGAAGTTTGTAAACTTTTATAAACTTTTCTCAAAGATTGCAACTTTGGCTTTGTTGAACTCTCTTGTTTCTTTGTTTTCCATTTCATGAATTTTTTTAAAGTAAAGTTTTTATTTTAGAGTAATTTTAGATTTGCAGAAAAACTGAAAAGATAGCACAAAGAGCTTTTGTATTTCAGTTTTCTCTAATGTTGTCATCATAATTACCATGGTAAATTTGTCAATACTAAGAGACCAACACTGGTACATTACTGTTGGCTGATCATCAGTCCATTTTTTAAATTAATGTCCTTTTTTGTGTTCTAGGATTCAACTCAGGATACCACATTGCATGTTGTTGTCATGTCTTCTCTGATCTGTGGCAGTTTCTCAGCCTTTCCTTGTTTTTCGTGGCGTTGACAGTTTTGAAGAGTACTGGTCAAGTATTTTGTCAGACATTCCTCAATTTGATTCCTCTGACATTTTCATGACTAGACTGGGGTTATGGGATTTTGAAGGGATGAAATACCTTTTCTTCTGTTTCTGTCAAGGAGTAATGATATCCACAGGACATCACTAGCCATGTTCACCTTGGTCACTTGGTTAACGTGGTGTTTGCCAGGTTTCTCCACTGTGAAGGTATTTTGGTTTCTTCATACTGCTAGGAAGCAAGTGACTAAGCGCAGTTCACACACAAGGGGAGAGAGGAATTAAATATGTACTAAATATCCTATATAATAAAAGGCTAATATGCAAATCGACCAAACAGCAGAATGTCCAGTCGCTATGACATGCACTGACCACCAGGGGGCAGATGCTCAATGAAGGAGCTGTCCCCTGGTGATCAGTGTTCTCCCACAGGGGGAGCGCCACTCAGCCAGAAGCCGGGCTCATGGCTGGCCAGCGCAGCAGCGGTGGTGGGAGCCTCTACTGCCACTGCGGCAGCGCTAAGGATGTTCGACTGATAGCTTAGGCCCACTCCCCATAGGGACAGACATCCCCTGAGGGCTCCCGGACTGCAAGAGACACCCCACCCCCGAGTGCATGAATTTCGTGCACCCGGCCTCCAGTATACAAATAACTAACTATGTAGCTAGTCCTCCCACTTCCTTGGAGGGAGGATTAGCTACATACATTATGAAGTAATCTTCTGTGAGGAAGATTTGTGTCCTCTCCTCTCTAATTATTTGGTCCACCATTTATATCAATATGGATTCATATATAATTCCTTTATACTTTGGTTTGTAATCCAATACTGGTGTATTTGCTCTGTTGTTCAAATTGTTCTAGCTTGAGCCAGTGAGAGCTCTTTCAGACTGACTCCCTGTGATGTGCCCCATCCTTGTGGGGTTTGTTGGGTTTTGTGGTGGGTTTTTTTTTTTATCACTTTTGTTGAAAAGTATTATTGGTGCCCCATTTGTTTGTTTTTTCTTTCCCATTGACCCCCTCCTCCCCACACTCGCCGCTCCCAGGCCTTCACCACTCTGTTGTCTGTGTCCATGGGCCATGGATATGTGCACATAAGTTTCCCGGTTAATCACTCCTCACCCCACCCTTCCCCATCTCCCCTCTGAAATCATCAGTCTGTCCCGGGCTTCTGTGTCTCTTTTTCATCAGTTTATTTTGTTCATTAGATTCCGCATATGAGTGAGATCATGTGATACTTGTCTTTCTCTGACTGGCTTATTTCACTTAGCATAATACTCTTCAGGTCCATCCATGCTGCTGCAAGTGGTAAGAGTTCTTTCTTTTTCACAGCTGTGTTGCATTCCATTGTGTAAATGTACAACAGCTTTTTTATCCACTCATCTGCTGATGGGCACTTGGGCTGTTTCCAGATCTTAGCTATTGTAAATTGCGCTGCTATGAACATAGGGGTGCATATATTCTTTCTGATTGGTGCTTCGGGTTTCTTAGGATATTTTCCTAGAAGTGGGATCACTGAGTCAAATGGAAATTCCATTCTTAACTTCTTGAGGAAACTCCATACTGTTTTCCACAGTGGCTACACCAGTCTGCATTCCCTTTTCTCCACATCCTCACCAAAACTTAATTGTTTGTTGATTTGTTGATGATTTCTAACAGGTGTGAGATGGTATCTCATTGTCCTTTTAATTTGCATCTCTCCAATGATTAGTGACTTTGAGCATTCTATCTTTCTTGTACTAAAACATGCCCCAAGCTCATCTTATATTTTCCCTGCCTCCGCCTAGAATCAACCGTTTCTCCAAGGAGCCCTAATTCCTTTTATTAAAGAACTAGAGGCCCCGATGCACGAAAATCATGCAAGAGTAGGCTTTCCTTCCCCCAGCTGCCGTCACCAGCTTCCCTCTGGCACCCGAGACCCAGGCTTCCCTCTCAGCCCCGGCTTCATTCAGAAGGTTGTCTGGAAGGACTCCAGTCTAATTAGCATATTACACTTTTATTATTACCGATGGTATTTAGAAAACAAGATCGGGATGATGGATATGCTCATTGCTACTGGGTTGTCATTGCTTCCAGGCCCTCTCACTGGACAGAGCCAGGCTATAGATGTTCGTGTACTAACCCGTTAGTCCATCCTGATGTCTCCAACTCTAGTCCAATACCACAGAGCCCAGGTTATCCTTCCTTTCTTGCTTGTCTGTAGCTTCTCTCTTTAACAGCAAGAAACCTGGCTTCCCCGGCCACCATCTCTTTACTTAGAGTTCAGTGTTTGTGTACAGGTCTTTTAGTCAGTATCTTTATAGTTTCCAGTCCAAACATTGTTCAATAGGACAGCTTTTGTTCTCCCCCTCTCTCTTTAGTGAGGTTATGTCATACAATACAGTTAGTGTCACTTGTCACAATATGCATTCCATCCTGAGATCCTTCGACATCTGGTGGTTTGTTTTCTTTAAGTTTGTATTCAGTAAAGCTCACGTCCTGTGCTGGCCAGTTCTTATAGTTCTGTGGGTTTTGACAAACACAGAGTCATATATTCACCACACTAGTGTCATTCTGAACAGTTCCATCACCCTTTAAGTTTCTCTGTGTACCCCTTTTTGTAGTCAACCATTTTATTAAATATTGTCTTTAATTTGATTATTTCTTCTCCTTTCTTGTGTTATTTTTTGCTAACTTCCTGTTTGATGTTACTAGTTAGCTTTTCGTCTTTTATAACATAAGCATTGAAGATTCCCACCAATTACTGCTTTTACTACATATATAAATTTTTATGTGTAATATTTGATTAAAATTCACTCTTAAGTAATTCTAACTTGTCATTATAATTTCTATTTGACAAAGGGCTATTTATAAGTGTAGTATTAAACTTCTAAGAAAGTGAAACTTTTTTGTTTTTTCCCTGAGAACTGATACCTAACCTAATTTATTTCTATTCATAGAATGTAATCTGTGTGATACTGATTCTTCATAACTTGCTGAGAGACTTTCTTTATGGCCAAATATTGTAAATGTTTCATGTTGCCTGAAACAAGTCTACTCTGTAGCTTAGTAGGACAAGCAGGATTTGCGTGGTTCAGATCTTCTAAACTCTTCTTATTTGCCTGTTTGATCTGTGGGATTGTGACCAAGGTTGAGTGGGAACCGCCACTGGCATTGGCTTCTTCCTTTTACTTCTGCCAAATTTTACTTTTTATAGTTTGAAGCTGCTTAATCACTGCACTTAAGTTTAAAATTATTTAATCTTCCTAGTGAACAGAAATTATTATTTAGTGGCCCTCTTTATAACTAATAATGTATTTTTCATTAAAGTTTATTTAGATAGTTATTAATGTTAGCCTTTTGGTGAGTATTTGTCTGCTACGTGTTTATTCATATGTTTAGCCTTTCTGTATTCTTGTATTTTAGTGCATCTTATAAATAGCAAACTAGATTCTGATTTAATTATCCAACATGACATTTTTTAAATCAATTTAGCCCATTTACAGTTATGTGTATTTATGTAAGTAAATTCATTTCTACCATTTTTGGCTTTCCTTTTTTGGCTCACATTTGTAAGGGTTTTTTTCTGTTTTTTTTCTTCAGTAGTTTACATTGTCCAACATTTGAGATTTTGTCATATGTACGTTTGTTGTCTTTTTTTTAAATATATGTGTTTATTGATTTTTAGAGAGAAAGGAAGGGAGAGGCGTAGAGAGATAGAAGCATTGATGAGAGAGAAACATCATCTATTAGGTGCCTCAAACCCCGCAACCCCAGCATGTGCCCTGACCAGGAATCGTACTCTGACTTCTTGGTTCCAGCCAGGCCATATGTATGTTTTTAAAGTCTTATACTAATCATAAAATTTCCTGTCTTCCTGTAGAAGTTAGAACATTTCACTCCAATCACCTTCTTCCTTGCTGACATGTTTATGTTGTCTGGTATTTTAGTTATATATAGCTACCGTTTCTGCCAATGTTTAAGCTATGGTCACCACTTTTTATTCAGCTAGCATTTTTGTACTAAACACACATCTTTGAAATCAATCTGTGGGAGTTCGATAAGGCCTATTTGAAAATGCTTTCCTCCAAAGAGGATTTGCTCTTGCTTTAGTTGGTGATAGGGGTGCTGCTGGAGCTACTGTATGCCCTCATTTTGGAGACTCCTTGCCTGCACAGTAGTACTCAGTATAATGAGGTCAGGTCTATGATGCATATTCTCAGAAAAGACCTTTTCACTCAGTCTATAAATGTGGTGGGTACAGGCAGGCTTCCTTGTTGCCTCCCTTTGCAAGATTTTTTATTCTTTCTAGCCATCCTTTCCCTGATAGCACAGCCCATTCAAGGGTCCTATTCACAGGCATCTCAGGTCTAGTGGCCCGGGCGGGCACATTAGGTCTCTGACCCGGTGGCCGAGTCCTTTGAGCATAGCTGTAAAGAGCCCTTGGTGTCAGCATTTGCTTCCAAGGCAGCTCTGGTGTTCACGTTCACTCCTACTTCGGTTTTAGCTCCTGATTCAATTTTTGTCTTCCTGCCTTTTGGATAACTTCTTTTTTACTTGTTATAAGTATAGTACAACATTTAACAGTGTGCCTGCTATAATTTATTCAGTATTTAGGTGTTTTGTAGTGAAGAGGGATTTGGAGAGTAACAAGTAAGTTGACTATATTAGGAGCAGAAGTCACATGATGAAATTTGCATTTTGGAAAAATGAGACATCTCTGTGGAGAACCTCCTAGGACCCCTCTGCTGCAGGTTCCACCCGGTTAACTGCTGCTCACCCTCTTCTCTCAGCTTAACTATCGTGCCCAAAATGCATTAGTCCTTAAAAATCTAAACCACATCAGGTCTGTGCACTTTTGCCCTTCTTAAATATAATTGTACACTTTTGGTCTGATTTTTCTTTTTTATGCCTTTCCTCACTATAAACTACATTAGGGTAGGGATCACTTCTGTTGTGCTTATATTGTATCCCCAGAACCTAACTAGGTTCTCAATACATATTTGTCCAGTAAGTAAAAGAATGACATTGGCCATCTGTTTACACATTTTGCAAGTGACATGTCGGGACATTTCATAAGCAGAGTTCACAATTAAATGTTCTTAATTAGATGCAATGGTTTTTATGGCCCACAGAAAGACCCTATATAACCAGCACGATTGTGTCATTTTGTACCATAGAAATTAATGTGTTAAAACAATGAAAGAGTCTTTTATGTATAAAGTTGAAAATTATCATAACGAATGATAAAAGACCATGGGTGATGAAGTTGCAGGGCAATTAATAATTTCATGGACTATAGGGCAGAGTATAAGCTGATAAGTGCTTTCTTAAAAAGCACTTTTGCAATATGTATCAAATGCCCAATAATATTCCATTTGTCTTGGTTATCTTGGCCATACCAAGACATCATAAATTAAACAACAGAGGGGGAGGCCCAGGAACTAGAAATGAATCTCTAGGGAGAGAACCAAGATGGCGGCATAGGTTAATGCCGGAGTTTCCTGCCTCGAACAACCACTTCAAAAATACAACTAAAAGACGGAACGGACATCACCCAGAACCACAGGAAGGCTGG
>NW_005370153.1:791202-798631 GCF_000412655.1 Myotis brandtii
GTGCCACCTATGGATGAGGACAGTGGGTGGGGAGTGAGGGCGGAGGGTGGGGCGGGAACTTGGAGGAGGGGAGTTGAGGGGGGGAGGGAAGAGGAACAAATGTAATCTGAACAATAAAGATTTAATTTAAAAAAATTAAACAACAGAAATTTATTTTCTCACAGTTCTGGAGACTGGAACTCTGACATCAGGATGTCAGAATGGTCGGGTTCTGGGGAAGACTGTCCTCCTGACTTGCAGGTGATTGCCTTCTCTCTGGGTCCTTGTATAATAGAAGAGAGATCTCTCTTCTACCTTTTATAAAACCACCAATCCTATCAGCTTAGGGCTTCACCCTTATGACCTCATTTAACCTTAATTATCTCCTTAAAGCCTTATTTCCAAATGCAGTCACATTGGCAGTTAGGACTTCAAGGTATAAATTTGAAGGAGGGACACAATTCAATTGATAGCACCATTCAACCTAGCAATATACTTTCAGAGTGTGGCTTAGTGGTTGAGCATGGATCCATGCACCAAGAGGTCGCTGGTTCGATTCCCATTCAGAGCACATGCCCATCTTGCAGGCTCAAACCTTAGTAGTGGGCATGCAGGAGGCAGCAGATTGATGTTTCAATATCTCTCTCTCTCTCTCTCTCTCTCTAAAAATCAATAAAAATATATTAAATATTTTTTTTCAGAAATATATCCCAAGGAAACAATTAGAGGTGGGTTAAAATATATAGTATTGTTTGTGTCCATAGGTTATGCATATATGCATATAAGTTCTTTGGTTAATCTCTTAAAAAGGGGATATCTGTAATACTTTCAACAATAAAGATACTTATATCTATGTGTAAGATTTGTTATTGCAGCAGAATTTATGGTAGGAAAAACAAAGGGAGAAAATGTCTAGATTTTTACTAATAAAGTATTCTATTAATAAATGATGGTACATTCCAATAATGAAATAATATCCTTCCACTAAAAAGTATATGTTAGAATATTTAAATAATGTTAAAAATATTTACAGTTCATTAAAAGAATCACCTTATAAATCAGAATGTACAATAATATCCATAGATTTATAGAATAGGAACTAGAATTATATTTACAAAATGGTACTGCCAGTTATTTATAGTTGGGACATTTATAGGAAATTTTAATTTTTGTGTCTGTGTTTTTCTGAATTCCTCCATCCACATTATAGTTTGTATGTAGTCCTTTAATTAAAAAACATGTCTTTTAAGAAAAATACTAATGTTAGGTGTGTGGCAGAGGGTGATGTTGGCATCAGAGAACACACTCGCTAACTTTAATATTTTTTATTTTTAGTATAAAATCTCTCAGTGTTTTGTTTCCCCTGAATTTTAGAGCTGTGTGCGGCAGTGATTTAATTTGGATTAGTCCAAGAATGTTTGTGAGTTTGGTTGCAAGTCAGGTCAGCTATCAAACATCTTTGTAACTGTCCTTAGCATATCGTTTGTTGCCTTAACACAAAAACTACATGACAAAATCACATACCTTCACAGTGTCAGGTATTGCTTTCTCTGTGGAAATGTCTGCTCTTTAAAAACCTCCAAAGAAAATAGAATGTGGTAGGAAATCCAAATAAGGAAAGGAGTAGGAGGGAGGCGTGTTTGGAAAAAGAGAAGAATGATTTTAAAATTGTCTTAAAAATATTTTCTCATAGAAAAACTATTTCTTCTATCTCAGTGAATGTGAAGGGGTCAAATTAATGTCTTCTCTGGATATGTAAAATTTCAGGGAAATAAAAGGAATCTGATTATGTACTATATGACCATCTAAATAATATGTCATTATATTTGAAACAACAGGAGGTGTTATAAGTTGGGGAAACAAAAATAAGAGATTTTTCTCCTTCCTCTTCCATCATTTCTTATTCTCATGCTGTGCCTTCCTCTCTTTTTTATTCTGTTCACAAATGGATATTGGTGGGAAATACACGAAGTGCAAAGTGACTTTTACCTGCTGTGCTGCAGGCAGAATTGACAATTCAGAAATACCACACTCTAGGTGCCTCGCCCCTTCTCATCTGTTAGAGGAAGCTATGATGGAATGTATAGGAGAGGGCAGGTGAACAGAGCCCTATAAGGAACCCCAAAGCACCATAAACTTAGTCATTTGTCCGCTTGCTTGCAAAATGTCTTTAACCACAAACCACCAAACTGCCAGGACATGCAAACTTACCTGATGGCTTGGGGAGGGAGGGGGAAGAAAACCGCTCATCAATTTCCCAGGCTTTTCTGTACAGTGGTAGTTCCAGTGTATTTATTCAACTCACCGGCTTCCTGAGCACTCTGTTCCAGGCCGTACGCAGACTCCTAGAGATGATAAAGACAAGGTCACATTTACTCCCGAGCATAGAACCTACTCAGCTGAGGAAAGTGATTGAGAAAATAACCATAGAAGATATAGTTTTCATTAAAAACAAAACAAAAAAACCGCTCATCAGCACTGAAGTGGGAATTTTGAGGAGATCCCATGACTAAGTAACTTTGGGACATGTTGTTTAAAGTTAAACAAATTTCTGCCCTAGCCGGTTTGGCTCAGAGCGTCTGCCTGTGGACTAAAGGGTCCTGGGTTCTAGGTTCAATTCCGGTCAAGGGCACATGCCCGGGTTGCAAGCTCAATCCCCAGTAGGGGGCATGTAGGAGGCAACTGATCAATGATTCTCTCTCATTGATGTTTCTAACTCTCTCCCTCTCCCTTCCTCTCTGAAGTCAATAAAAATATATGTTTAAAAACAAAGTTAAACAGATTTC
Organism: Myotis brandtii; assembly: GCF_000412655.1. NCBI lineage: Eukaryota > Metazoa > Chordata > Mammalia > Chiroptera > Vespertilionidae > Myotis > Myotis brandtii. The sequence goes on from NW_005370153.1 coordinate 793,968, forward strand.
TTTACTATCAGGCTTCTCAGACTCTTTAATACACCTTGATTGCACTATGATCCTCCAAGAAGGTCTTACAATTTGTATTGTTCACAAAATACTTGGGCAATTTAACCCTTTTGGTTGGAGCTTATCACAGGACCACTGTTTATGAAAACATGTCGACAGCCAGTAAGACCTCTTTACTCCAACTTACGCAGATAAAATGGTTATTAAATATGCCAAAATTCATTTTTATTGGCCTTAGGAATCTCTGAAATTTAGTGTTAGATTGGAAAAAAGGACTATAAAATGTGTGAACTGTAAACAGTTCAACTAAGGGAAGTGAAGCTACCAGATTAGTCCATTTCTGAATATGGAAGAGTCCCTCATTGATCCTTTGTCTTGTGCTCAAGTGCCTGACTCTGTTATCCAGTTTTTTTTTTGTTGTTGTTTTTTTTGTTGTTTTTTTTTAAATATGTTTTATTGATTTTTTACAGAGAGGAAGGGAGAGGGATAGAGAGTTAGAAACATCGATGAGAGAGACACATCGATCAGCTGCCTCCTGCACACTCCCTACTGGGGATGTGCCCGCAACCAAGGTACATGCCCTTGACCGGAATCGAACCTGGGACCCTTCAGTCCGCAGGCCGACGCTCTATCCACTGAGCCAAACCGGTTAGGGCTGTTATCCAGTTTTATATCCTTTTGTCTTAGATCTTTCTTGAGCTATAGTCTAATCATCCTTTAACTTCATAGAAACTAATTTCTCATCTGAACTATCCCAAAAGCCATGAAGATCATAGAAAATGGATCAGTTACACTGTTTATCCCTCTTCTGTGTTTTTTTTTTAGTTGTCTTTAAAAAAAATAAAAAAATTTGTCCCTTTAGAGCTTAGATTGTACTCATTACAGAAGGAATTGGTAACCATGGCAAGATGTCCAGTATACATAAAGGATTCTGTTTATTTTAAAATGCCTAATTTGTCAGCTTGACGGATAGCACAAATGATAAAATCCTTTAGATCAGGGAGGAATTTAATGAAATTCATTTGTATAGACCTTAGTACTGTGTGGGAACTATTTTTTGGATAAATCTGGCTTTCAGAAAAGAGAGTGTGTGTACAATAAAGGTGTGATAGTTTCTCTTAAAACAGAATGTGACCCATAGGCAGATGTAAGATCAAACCTATTAAGTGATACTTGCAGAAGGTGCTATTGTATGAATTCTGTTTTTTTTTACGAATCTTTGAAATATAATTAACATAGACACAACTGCATTTGGTGTTCAACTGCTTGTGTAATGCCAGCAGGAAGTTCCATGTCATTACTTATTTGACAATATCTATAATTAAAAGATATGTATCTACTGTTACACTGCGTTTTATAATTTGTTCATAACTTGAACTTCTTTCAGAGAACACTCTGCTTTTATTAAATCATGTAGTTTCAATAACTATAGGCCCCAGGAAAAAAAACAAAAAATATTAAATCTTGATATATGAGAATACTTTTCTTTCTCATCGGAACCACTTTAATATTTAATTATAAGTACAGAGTTAAACCCAAATTAACATTCAAATAAGAAAATTGGTCTTTTATATTAGAATTTTCAGTAACCACATTTTCACAGTCTTTTAATCATTGTCAAAGAAGCATTGTTCTTTTTTTATTATCACAGGGAAAAAATTTATCCTTGAGATTTAAAGTAAATCATTTTACTAATAATTAAAACGGCAGGTAAACACTGAAAATTTTCTGCTGTGTACCAGTAAATACATGCTAACTTTTGTTAGAGGTCTTTTTACCCAGAATACTTAACTATAATACCTGCCTCTGTTTGCTTTTCCAAAAAAAAAAAATCCTATTTTATCTACTGTTATATAACAAATGTTCCAAATAATTTATGCCATATTAACACTAATAAGCAATATTTATGAGAGCACTAATTCATGAATTCTCATAATCTTATATAACTGATATTTTTATAGTCTGTATATCACTCATTCATTTCTTTGGCATTTATGTATTATTGAACATCAACAAGATGTTCTAAGCACAAGATGTATAGCATGAAGGAGGCAGAATATAAACAAATAAATACATATGCCACATGTTGGATGACAGCCTTATGTAAAGTGGCAAGCAAAAAAGCCTGGTAACGGAAAAGAGGCCTATGGGAAGGAGAGAGACTATACCTTTATATTGGGATGATTAGAGATAACCTCGACAATCCTGAGTCAAATCCATAGAGAGGAGAAGGGAGGAGCCAGCTGTGTGTGTGCCTAGGGAAAGCGCTCCCAGGCAGTGGAGACAGTCATGCAGAGGCCCCGAGGCAGCGCATACTTCATATGTTTGCAACCAGGAAGGAGGCCAGGGTACCTAGAGTGATAGGACTCGCTGGAAGGGGAAGAGGTCAGAGAGTCAGTGTGGGGTAGGAGGATCATATAAAGTATCGTAGACCATTCTAAGGGCTTCGGCTTTTAAAATGACTGCCGCCATTACAAAGAGATGACTGATGCTTGAAAAGGGTTCACAACAGTGTGTTGCCAATACTCGGACAAAGAGACTAGAGGAGAGACCAAAGAGGCTGGCATCGTACTCAGGGGAGAGCTGATGGCTGGAACCAGAGGGGAAGCCGTGGAAGTGGTGAGGGCTGGTCAGGTCTGGATGTGACTTGAAGGTACAGCTGATAGAAATTATTTTATAACTGAGTTTATGAACCTGTTATTTTAAGTCTCTTATTACCCTGAGTCTACTTGATAAACAGTCATAAAATATAACTAGTTCATGTTTTCCTCAAGTCTTCTGCAATAACATATTTTGTAGTATCTGAAAGAGTACATTCTAGGACTTCCTTTTTAAGGTCTTTTTTAATTGACTCAATGACTCAATGATAGGTATTTAAAATTGTAGTAATTTTAAGTTATTTGCCTTTTAATACACATAACATAGAAAATGTCTGAAGTACATGTATTTAAAATAGTGCCGCCATTATTGCTTCTCAAATAAAGCTTCCATTTCCTAGTGGGTCTTTAAAAATTGCTCTTTATTCTTTTCTGTGCAAATGGAGGAGGGGGGAATAAGGCATGGACATTAAGAGCACTGGCTTTGAAATGCAAGAGTCCATGCTTTGGCACCCAGCTGTGTGACCTTGGGAAGTAGCCTAACCTCCCTGGACCCTAGCAGCCTCTTTCCTTGGATTCTACAGAAAGGGTTGCTGTGAGCATTTTTTGTTGTTCTGCATATAAAGCAGCTATCACAGTACCAACCTGATATTTAAAAGTTTGTAATTGATAATTACTACGTTTGTTTTGATGATGATGATGACAGGAAAATACTGATTGACACAGGAAGTATTTCCATTTATTGGGAAGAATCATTTTAGAAAGAGCTGTTACCTTCAGGCTTGACTGCAACGAAGTTGCCATTTATTCCCAACAATTTAGATACAGAACACCACTTCATAACCTAATATTTAGAATAAGAACATGTGAATAAGAGCAATTCCACAGCATTAAATGTTGTGTTTAATCGGTCAGATATGTACCTAATTTAGTAATAAACTCAGTAAAATGATGACCCTTCACTGTGTATGATGGTCTGTATCTTGGTGAAGGTCAACATAAGTGACGCTCCCTTGATTCACCTTTCTTGCTCTTCATTGCCCGAAGCCCTGACTCCACTCCAGGTAGGCGGTGTGCCCCAGGGAAGTTCTCAATGACAGAACCATGTGGCAGTCAGAGAGCAAAGCCAAGGGGCATGTCAGTGATCAGAACGAGTTCTTTGCTGTTTTCTATCAAGCTTGCGTAAGTGTGTTTAGTGAAATAACCACCTGCAACTTTGTGGAATGTGTTTTTATTGCTATATATTAGATAGCATAATGTAATTATGGTTTTTGTTGGAATGTCAAAATTCCCAGATTGATGAGTAAAATAGAGCTCTCAGGCTGAACTTTTGTCATCATTGTCAATATGTATCCATTCATAGGTTGCAGTCTGAGTTTTGTGTTATTTCCTCAATGAGAATTGACTCTGAAGTAATATGTGAAAAAAAATCCATTATCAAATTATAAAACCTTGGAGCTTGCTCATACTTAATTGCTTTATAATTTATAGACCAGACTTTCTTTTCTTCTTCCTAAAAATATTTGAAAGACCAATATTTTGCCATTAGTTTTTCTTTAATGAACATTCAAATGCATTCTAATGGGGAAAATGTGATGTATTACTCTGATTATGTAGTGAAATAATTGATCTTTCCCTACAGAATAAATCAGGGGTCCTCAAACTTTATAAATAGGGGGCCAGTTCACTGTCCCTCAGACCATTGGAGGGCCAGACTATAGATTAAAAAAAAACTATGAACAAATTCCTATGCACACTGCACATATCTTATTTTGAAGTAAAAAAACAAAACGGGAACAAATACAGTATTTTTATTTGCATGTGGCCCACGGGCCGTAGTTTGAGGACCCCTGGAATAAATTCTAAATCCATAATTGTAAGAAATATTTTCAAAGCATAAATCATAGCAGCACATGAGTTTCTAAAATAAATTATTTACTCTACATTGGAAAAAAACTTGAAACTTAAATGATGCTTTGATATAAATAAAAGGTCTTTATGTCAGTGAGATGCAGGTATAGCTTTAAAATTTAATTGCTTTTTATCCTAATTGACTAGTTTCCATGA
>NW_005370153.1:798694-805344 GCF_000412655.1 Myotis brandtii
CTCATTGGAAAGTTATTTTAAGCATTTGTTTTTCATAGTTCTTGTTTCTACCTATTTTCACAAAAACATTAAAATTAGTAAATTGGAATGAAATGCATAAATCTTTTGGAAATTAAAATATAATTTTTAGAAAAATGAACTAATGGGGAAGAAATTATTGGTGTTATTAAATGCAAAAAGATTTATTTTGTTGAAATATATAGATGTTGTAATGTATATGAGATTACTATACCTTTTCTCTGTATTAACAAAGACAATTAAAATTTATGTTTTCATATTTTTGCAATATACCAGATACTTAAATTGATACAGAATAAATTCTAAATCCATGCCATTAGATATATATTATATTTTATATGCTAATCTTAGTAAAAGAAGATTTCTGTTTCATCCTCATAGCTACTTTTAAAAGTCCTAATGAAAATTCACATTGATTCCATAGGGATATTGGTTAAACACAAAAATCTTGCAACATTAATGGTCTTTTCTCTTTGTATGTTATTATTAAAATATTTATTTTTATTTATAAGCACATAAATTTAAACAAAAAGAGTGGAACAGTAAACCACTACTTGTATCCAAACAAGATGTCTACATTTCTTTCAACAATTAAAATTAAATACCTTACTCCACATTAGCTTAATTAAGAAAAGAAGCCGTTAAGACACTTTAGCTTGCATTCAGTATTTTTTAATAATATTTCCATTCAGGGGATATTCATTTAATTGGTCAAATGTTTGATACCGCTACAAAACACTTTTCACTGCCATTCTCAAGGACTAGTCATTGTTTTCTGTAGATATGGAAAATATGTATTGTGATCCTTTACCTTGAAGGCTGTCTAAAAGAGAATAATTCCATTCCATTAATTCCAGGTCAAAATATGAAGCAAATGGCTACACATATCTGCAATAAATTTTCACTGTAAACACAAGTAATATGTATACTATAGACTGCTATGCATTTTCCATAATTATTTGGATTCTTAGGGAAATATATATGTGTGTGCTGATGTAGATATAGATATAAAATATATAAAAGTAGATGTTCTATCAGTATAAATGACTGATTCTGATTGTTTCCCAGGCCTGATGGAATCGGAACAGTTTCAATGGAAGAGAAAGAGAGATTTGAGGAGATAAAAGAGAGACTGTCTTTCCTTTTAGAAAATCAGATAAGCCATTTCAGGTATGTACTCTCTTCATTCATACAAGTATTTGCTTTATTACTTCACTCAACCATCCAAGTGCCTACAAACGTTTATGACTTTTTGCAACTACTCAACGATCAGTAGCAGCTTCTCCACATGCATCGGTCTGTGGTCTGCTCCTCAGCCTGCCATTCAGTTTCCACTGCTCATTTAAGCAGGCTCCTTCCCCTGCAATGTCTGTCCCAGAGCCCCTCTCACTTGCCTTGTACATTTCTCCTTCCCGCGTGGCCTCTTCGCGGTAACTCTGGTGACTGTTCCTCCCTCTCTCTGTGTCACCAGCGTGGAGACTCTCCAGTCCGACCTTCACAGCAGAACCTTTCTCTGTTATTTGGAAAAGCTGAAGTCCTATCTGTACTCTGCACTGATCACATGGTTCTGATACACATCTCTTGGGTCGCTTTTTTCTTTTAAATTTACATTCTGTGAGAACAAGGACCACAGTGCCTAGCACAGTTCTTGCTCAGAAAATTAAGTATTGATACTACGAAACATTTGCAGAGTGAAAGATAAATATCTTAATAATATTTCTTTTCCCCTTGTTATAGTTAGCTCAATAGAACTTAGTGGGTTAAAAACAGAAATATGCCAATATATTTCCTTTTCTATCACTCTTATCATTAGAGCCTATGAAGTGTTGCCATGTCTACATATTGTGTCTTATAGCATGCCTGTCATTTGGAATCATTCCATGTGAACTTACTGAAAAAATGAGCTCAGTTCATATTCCCCTTTAACCATTTGAAAATACTGTTAGTTAACCATTTGAATAGTGTATGCCTAGCTGCTCTGGGCCTCAATTTTCGTATTTGTAATATGAAAAGCTTTACCAGCGGTTCTCAACCTGTGGGTCATGACCCCTTTGGTGGCCAAATGACCCTTTCACAGGGGTCGCCTAAGACCATCCTGCATATCAGATATTTACATTACAATTCATAACAGTAGCAACATTACAGTTATGAAGTAGCAACGAAAATAATTTTATGGTTGGGTCACAACATGAGGAACTGTATTTAAAGGGCCAGAAGGTTGAGAACCACTGCTTTAGACTGTGGTGGTGTTTTTTTTAAATGATCTTGAAGGAAGAAATTCTCAAAGAATATACTGTACATCTGTTCCCCTACATTAGTGATTTCAACTGGGGCTGGTACTATCACCTTAAGGTAAGTGAATGAGGGAGGATTTTCATTGTCACAGTAGCCAGGCACTGGGACAGCCCTTGGTTCTGGGTTTAGGAATACAGTGCATGGGGCCGTCTCACACTGGAGAATTGTTTTGCCTAAAAGACCAATAGACTCACATTAGGGAACACTATTCTTGAGAGCACAGTGCAATTCAACTTTCAGGGTTAAGACTGAATTCTCTGCTGATTTTTTAAAATAAATGAGATATGAGGAAGGCTTTTGCATTTGCAGAGGATGTTTCTATATTTGTATTTGTTAAGAGTATTGTCTTTTAGGTTGTGTAAGGACCCTTAACTTCGTTGTATGTGTCTCTCAGTCACACATACTTGTCTATTTTTTGACATTGAGGCAGAGATTGTCTGTCATTCAGTTCAATATCTATGTTTTTTGTATTAATGCTTCCCTTTACAAGTAACAGATCCTGCCCTGACCAGTTTGGCTCAGTGGATAGAGTGTCGGCCTGCGGACTCAAGGGTCCCAGGTTCGATTCTGATCAAGGGCATGTACCTTGGTTGTGGCCACATCCCCAATAGGAGGTGTGCAGGAAGCAACTGATCGATGTTTCTCTCTCATCAATGTTTCTAATTCTCTATCCCTCTCTCTTCCTCTCTGTAAAAAATCCATAAAATATATTTTTTTAAAAAACACAAGTAACAGATCCTACCTCAAACTGGTTTAAAAAAATAAATGTATACATCATCACTTGGTCTCAGGTAGGATGAACTTCAAGTCAGGCTGACTTCAGTAGCCATGGCTCTGTTTCTTGGTGATTCTCACATAACTGTCCTCCATCGTGGGATGGTTTCATCCCCAGATTGGTAGCAAGACCACAGGATCCCTTGGCCTCACATCTCACATCCATACATGCCATTTTTCAAAGGGAGTTGTGGGGCCCTCTCTTTCTGTCATGCTCTCTTAAGATCATGACATTATGTTAGACAGTCCTAGCAAATCCTACCCCTCATATCTCATTAGCCCTACATAGGTCATGAGACAGTCCTGTACCAAACCCATGCCCTAAGTGCCTCTGGCAGTTGCTGAGGAGAATGGGGTCACCATGATTGATTAGCCTAACTGGGGCCACCCCACCAGGGCAGTTCAATCCCCCTCGCCACCACCCAGCAAGTACACGGTTGTCCACATAATTATTCCCCTCTCACAGTTTTGTTCTCTGTTTCTCTTAAATCTACAACTTCTTTTAATAATTTCTCTAAAGATACACTTTTTAGCTTTTATTTCCTTAGCACTGAGGACAAGAACTAAAAGGAATCAGTCTAGACATTTTGAGCTGATTTTTATATTCCCTTTTGATGTTTGTAGAGTTTGTATAAATTTTGCCAGTTCTGTGGGGGTTTTTTTCTTAGTCCATAAAATATTGAATAACAGGAACTGGGACTAAAATAAAACAAGAAATTTTAGGCATCCACATAGGAAAATATATATATATTGTCCATGAGGATTTTCATAAGGATTCTACCAAATAATCTTTCTTAGTCACTTATGTTAACATTTAGAAGGAACATAAATTACTTATCAATTCAGGCTAAAGAAGTAATCACGGTACTATTCATAACTTATATAGAAATTTATTTATTTATTTAGATCCAATTGTATGCCAGAAATGCATTTCAAAGATACAGATAAAATAATAAGGCAAAGTAAATCAAACAACAAATGAGGAACTTCTGGTAAAAGATGGCAGATTGATGCATGTTTGCAAAGCTTTCTCCCAGGACCTAACTAAAATAACAGAACACTATTTTTCAGAAGACAACCCCACAAAGACAACTAAAGTAAAAGAGGAAAAGAGTTTTTGGAAGCCAGATGGATGAATGGTATCTACTTTAGCCACCCAGGAAGAACTGAATCATAAGCCGGCAGTGGGGAAAACAGAGAAGCTATCTGATTTATGTCATACGATCACCAAAATGTTTAGGAATTGCCCATATCAAGCCCTTCGCCCTTCTAGAAAATAAGAGTGAAGGACAATTTGTTGTAAATGTGCTTAAAACTCTTAGATCCCCACATCTCTTTTCCACCTCAGACTGCTCTGTGTTCCCCCTCCCCACCCCACCCCTAGCAGAGCACTGCAGATTCAGTCTCTGAAGAGGGCCAGGTTAGAGGGCACTGGGACTGGGGTGGAGGAGGGGAGGAAACATCAGGCGCAGTTGGAGTTAGGATTAAATAAACGTTTATTCTGAAATCTGAGAGCCAAAGCCTTCTCCTGCCAGCTCATCCCCTTGACTCCCAAAATGCTGGAGACAGGCAGGTAGGCAGGTTTATACCTCCCTGGCCTGTTTACAAGTGTCTTCCCATGGGAGCCTGCCTGGCCCAAGAGAAAAGACCTAAAACTCTGGACAATAAAGACTCGCATGGAAACAGCCCAGTCCGATTCCCCTTCAGTGAAGACCATGATCTGCATGTACCCAGCTAGGTGCATTGTTGCTTGCATTCAGGTTTTTAATATGATGCTTTTGAAAATGAACAGAGAGCCAAAGTCATCAGACATTTGAGGAAAGTATTTACTATGGAAGACAGAGCCTCAAACAAGTAAATACTAAAAAAGCAATTTGGAAAAAACAAACACAAAGATTATATGGGAAGAAGAAAATGGAGGAGGGGGCTGGAATGAATTACTGATATCCTTGGAGAGGTTTGAGAAGATAGAGCATCTGTAAAACAAAAGTAAGATGTTGTTAAAAGAAAGGAAAAAACCTTGGAACAAATAGAAGCTCTTACAAATTTTATGCAAATGACACACAAATATATATACACTATTGAAAGAATTGGTTAATGAAACCTTGCAGAAAGTAGGGTTGGGGAGAGGAAAATAGGAATACAGCAAAGATAAGAAAAAGATCTGCTTAACAATATCATCATCATAAATAATAGGAATCCCAGAAAGAGTTAAGTCTGAAGGTAGAAAACTTTGAATAAAATCATTCAAAAAGGTTTCCAGGATTAAAAGATATAAGTGCTCAGATTGAAACATTTAGTACCCAGCACAATGGATTAAAATATTTACTCATCAGGGTACATATTCATGAATTTTCAGATTCTTGGTGATAAAAAAGAGAAGATCCCAAAATACAAAGAATCAGAATGTTTTTCAATGTTAATTCTAGAAATGTTTATTGAGTATCTACTATGTGTCAGGCAGTGAACAACAACTAAAAACATTCTTTGCTTCTGCAGCTTTCATTTTGACCTGAGGGGTGATACTGATATATCCAGAAAACAGTGCATCAGTGATTTTATAGTTCTGAGGAAAGATTACTTTCAACCCAGGATTCTGTACCAGCAAAAGTCTTGATTAAGGGTAATGGTAGAATGATATTTTCAGATATGAAGAACCTCAAAAGATAATGCAACTTACCAAGACAAAGGGGAAAACAAAGAAAAGAGAAGAGTTAAGATCCTTGTAATACGAAATCAACCTGAGACAGAAGGGAAGGTTATGGTTAATAGACTCCAAAGTAGTGTTGCCCAGCCAGCATGGCTCAGTGGTTGAGCGTCGACCTATGAGCCAGGAGGTCATGATTCGATTCCCATTCAGAGCACATCCCCAGGTTGCAGGCTTGATCCCCAGAATGGGGCATGCAGGAGGCAGCGGATCAATGATTCTTTCTCATCATTGATGTTTCTATCTCTATCATTATCCCTTTCTCTCTGAAATCAATAAAAGTATATTTTTTAAAAAGGCTCCAAAGTGACACCTGAGCTTAGAGAGCAGCCAATTCTCACTGGAACAGGTCAGAAATTCTTCATTATTTTAACACGTCTGGAGTAGAGTGTGGAATTGTATTAATTAGATTGTATTAGATTTTGGAGTTATATTAGACTACAGGCCTGGTGCATGAAATTCGTGCACTGGAGTGGAGGGTTCCCCTCAGCCTGGCCTGCACCCTCTCACAGTCCGGGACCCCTCGGGGGATGTCCACCTGCTGGCTTAGGCCCAATCACCCTGGGAAGCAGGCCTAAGCCAGCAGGCAGACATCCCTCTTGCCGTCCAGGAGCCCTCGCTCCTTACCGCCCGCCTGCTTGCTGCTTCTTACTGCTCAGCTCACTGCTCTTTAGTGCTGCCATGGAGACAGGAAATCCTTCCAACACCGCCACTGCACTCGCCAGCCATAAGCTCAGCTTCTGGCTGAGTGGCACCCCCGCTATGGGAGTGCACTGACCACCAGGGGGCAGCTCCTGTGTTGAGTGTCTGCCCCCTGGTGGTCAGTGCGCATCATAGCGACCGGTTGTTCTGGTTG
>NW_005370153.1:806671-822247 GCF_000412655.1 Myotis brandtii
TCTGGGCCAGCTTTAACTCTGGCTCTAGCTCTGAGGCTTCCGCTGGTTTGTTTGCGTTCTATAATTGAAACAATGTATAACTCCAGCTCTGAGATCCCGGAAAGCTTTCTGGGGTTTTGTTTAGCTTCTATATTTTTTAGAATGTTTCAAACTGCCAGCTCAGAGGCCGGCAAGTCAGGCGGGGAACGTTGGAGTCTGCAGTCCCTGGAGCAAGCAAGCCTCATGTTCGCTTCCAGCTGCCTGGCTGCCGGCCGCCATCTTGGCTGACAGTTAATTTGCATATACTCACTGATTAGCCAATGAAAACGGTAGTGGTCGTACGCTAATTACCATGTTTCTCTTTTATTAGTGTAGATTTATTATATAGATTAAGTATATAAAAACAAGATATTAAAAAAAGACAAGTATTATAAACAAAATAGTAATCATAGTTGAAATGTTGTCTCCATTACCTAAGACATTTACATAAATAATATAAAGTTACTGAATTTAGATCTACTAGTAAATCCCCCAAAATGATGTAACCATATTAGTAGGATAGAAAGGACAGGAATTATGTTTAGAGTGGGGGAAAGTGGTCTTAAGGGAAGGCGGGGAAGAGCTATGTCCCAAATGAAGTAACAGGGGATGATATTTACCCTCCTAACTGAAACAATTTTTTTAAGAAAAGAACAAAATATGTGGATAAAATGCTTTTTAAGACACTAAACATAAGCAATGAACAGCACTGATTTCTGAGAGCTGGGAAATAAATGAAGTAAGGCCCTGCTTACTGCAGAGAGAGTGTTTCCAGGCCATGGCCCAGAGAGGAGGAACCTGGGTGGATCCCAGGGGACATCCTGACTTGAGGAGGCAGGGCTGGGAGTCTAAGGAGGCCAAAGCAGCCAGCGTTTTCAGGCCAGAATTCCAAGGAAGAGAAAGAGTGGAGAGACCTACAGGTATCTGCAGGTCCCCCTGGAGGTTTCTCCCCGGGTATGTGAGAAAACTATCCAAAGTCAGGCAAAGAACTAGGTGAAAGGATTTCCCAAAAAACAATGGGAAATTCCCAAAGCTAACACAGAGCTAGTTCCAGTTTCTCCTACCCAGAGTGGGAACCTTCTAATTCATGGGCATCAGGTATAGTACTCACAGCATTTTGCCTCAATAGTGGGAAAAAATTAGCCCTAGAATAAACACTGTCATGGTCTCTCCTAATGCGGATTAAAATAAAGATTCAAATGAATCAAACTGTTTGCAAGGAATTTAACTGCATTCCAAAACAAAGTTCCGAAATACAGAGTTTTGTATTTAAAGGAATACAAAGGTATTGAGCTATCAAAAAGATAAAATAACAATGTCTAGCATCCAGTCAAAAATTTCCAGATATACAAAGAAATAGTAAAATATGACTAATGAAGGGAATAAAACCAATCAACAAAGTGAAAATGACACAGAAGATAAAAATTAGTAAACAGTAGTGTTAAAAGAATTACAACTACTCTATATCATATGTTAAGGGCATCTATGGAAAACTTACAACTGACATCATACATAATAATGAAAGACTGAATGTTTTCCTACTAAGACCGAAAACAAGGCAAAGAAGTCTGCTGTTACTACTTCTATTTGAAACTGTACTGATGATGTTCTAGCCAGTACAATGAGGCAAGGCAGGTAAAAGAAAGACATTCAGATTGGAAAAGAAATAAAACAGCCTTCTTCACAGATGTTATGATTATCTATGTAGAAATTCCTATAGAAACTACCAAAAAAAATGCTGCTCTAATTAATAAGTATGTTTAGAAAAGTTGTAGGAGCTTAAATATATACATATCAGTTTTTTCTGTATGATAACAACAAACAAATTGAAATTAAAAACAATACAATTTACAATAGCAACAAAAATTACTAAATATTTATGGTTCAATTTGAAAGAGATGTGTGAAACCTGTACACTGAAAAATAGTCTTTCTGAAAGAAATTAAGGGAAACCCAAATTGATCTATAGATTCAATGCTACCTCAATCAAAATCCCAAAAAGATTTTGTAGAAATTGGAAACCTGATTCCAAAATTCATAAATGGAAAAATGTTGTCTTGAACTTCATCAACATTAAGAACTTTTGATCTTCCAAAGCCATTTTTAAGGTTATAAAGAGACAAGTCCCAGAATGTGAGAAAATATTTGCACAGTACGTATTCCACAAAAGACTTCTACCCAATTTGTATGCTTTAAACATGTGTAGTTCATTGTATGTCACTTACATCTTTAAAACTTTTTTTTAAAGCTAACTACTTCTCTTCCATAGTGGGATGTTTAGAATAATATCTAAAACTGAAACATCAAGAATTAGAAATATTAGCAGTTAGGTTAAGGATATGACATTTAAATACCAAAAGAATCAGCTAAAAGTTAAAAATATTTTTTCTAGAGTAATTACTTGGGGAGTGGGGTAGAACTGACATAAAGGACTTTTGTTTTTCATAAAAAAACCTTTTGGAAGTTTCCTGTTAGATTATGTACATATATTACTTTGATGAAACTACATACTACATCTAAAAGTGGCTAAGTAAAAGGAACATCTTAATCATAGGACAGGTCTATGCAGGCTCATTTATCTGAATATTTAATGTACTAAAGTGGGAATGAGGAGGATTTCAACTTATTCCTATTAGGGATTAAACTTGGTTGAATTTTACTTGATAATTTAGTGGGGGTGACTTTTGTTTTTCATAAAAAACCTTTTGGAAGTTTCCTGTTGGATTATGTACATATATTACTTTGATAAAACTACATACCACATCTAAAAGTGGCTAAGTAAATGGAACATCTTAATCATAGGACAGGTCTATGCAGGCTCATTTATCTGAATATTTAATGTACTAAAGTGGGAATGAGGAGGATTTCAACTTATTCCTATTAGGGATTAAACTTGGTTGAATTTTACTTGATAATTTAGTGGGGTTTTTTTTCCACTTTGTGTTGTTATTATAGAGCTGTCAAAGTGGCAAAAACCCAAAATATTTATCCTGAAAGGCAGGCCAAAATGATTCCCTTTTAAAACTTGTAAAGATTAATTAAGGTTCTGTGTCGTTATTTTCTGTACTTTATTGATTCAGGATTACTTGTACTCTATAAATGTGTTGAATTATTTACACATCATGGGCAGCTAATGCTAATTCAGAACATGCCCAGTGGGACCTCAGAGCCCTGCAATGCTAAATGTAATCTGGGGATCAGTAACATTCCATTCATAAAATGCATCACCCACAGGTTAATGGAAATAAACAATAGGCAAGACAATGAGTGGATTATGCAAATACACTGAAAAGATTTAAGCAAGGGGAGGGGACAACAAGAACCCAATTTGTGTTTTATTTAAACTCGGATTAAGGTTTATGGTATACAAAATGATTAAAGCCACTTTGCTAATTTGCTAATGCTCTAAGAAGCACCACTACACAGGGAAAACTATCAAAATAGATTGGCCGTGGCTTTTTTTGTGTGTGTAGGAGAGGCTAATAGGGTGCAAAGAGATGAGATTAAGTGAAGGAAACTTTTAACATGAAATGAACAGTGTTCTGAAGAAAAATTTGAGTGATTAGATTTACAAGACATTTATTTGCATTTATCTGAGACAAATAAAAGTTGCATGAAACTAAAACTCAGGCTTTATATTCAACTACTGCTCTGTGAGAAATCTTTTTCATTCAAATTCGGTCCTATAAAACAAATTCAACTTAAAACACAAGTGCCTTTTGGGAAAACCTGTTCAAATGATAGTGTGAGAAACGAATTTCATTGTGAATTACGTCTTAGATAATATGTCCACCAAGCCCCTGAATAATGGCCAAGGACGTGGCAATAAGGAAATATTTTCAAGTTGTTGGTTTGGAGATTTCTAAGCCTGTGTAAGGTGCAGCCTGGGGACAGCCCAGTTGCTGGTAGCACTTGGCCTTGGAGCTGGAGCAGTGGTCTGGGAGGGTTCACCAAAGCCAGGAGTCCCAGCAGGAGTGACCTGAAGAGGGGACACCCCCCCCCGCCCCTTGTAAAGAGCAATCACCTGTCATCACCATGTGGCAGTAACTTCTGAGGAGCCCACTGGAGCTCCCAGCCTCTGGCCCTGACGTCAGAACATCCGCATAACCTGCCCTTCAGTTGTGGGTGTGTATCAGGGATGCATGCGCCTGAAGGACTCAGGATAAATGACTCTCCTGGCATAAGGGTTTTGTGTTTTGTCGGGGGAAGAGGGAGAGTAGGACACCGGTGTGGACAGGCAAATGTGAGGGAAGGGGGGAGCTGGAACCTTGTTTGTCTTAGAAGTTATGTCAGTTGTGTGTTTCCATCTTAAACCACAGGGAGAAATGGGGGAAGTCATTTCAATGTTATTATAGAAAAGAGATTATTAGGGAATGCTTTTTTAAAAATATATATTTTCATTGATTTCAGAGAGGGAGAGAGAGATAGAAACATCAGTGATGAGAGAGAACCATTTATCAGCTGCCTCCTGCATGTCCCACACTGGGGATCAAGCCCACAACCCGGGCATGTGCCCTTGACCGGAATTGAACCCGGGACCCTTCAGTCCACAGACGCTCTATCCACTAAGCCAAACCGGCTAGGCTCTTAGGGAATGCTTTTTAAGTATCTCTTTACTCATAGAACCCTGGTGGTTCTTCTCTGATTATTATATTCTTTATGTACATGTGTCATCAAAACTTTAGAACCATTTTCATCATAGTTCGTACCCTTATTAAGACATTTAAATCATGGGACTAGGTAAAGGTCGGCATTAAAAGTTTCCTGGATGGGCTGATGCTATTTTAACCACTTGTCATTGTTCTTCTGTCATGCCAGGTAGTAGAAGAGGGGATGATGGTTTAGCAGTTTGGATATTAAAGGTTTGACCTTTGTTCCTCCTTTTGTTTTTGAAGATACTGCTTTCCCTTTGGACGACCTGAGGGTGCCCTGAAAGCTACACTGTCCTTACTTGAAAGGGTATGTTTCAACATTCCTTTACAAATACTGTTCACGCTGTCAGTTGCCGGGTGTCTGAGCTCTTCAACTAGGCAGCCAGTCTCATTCCCCAGGAGTGTGCTCCCCTTTGAGTCCATTGCGTTTCACCAACCTCTCACATTTCCTTGATATCTTCAAAATTCCCCTATCCCCTGCTGCTTCCTCCCAAAGCCTTTCTGAAGCGCACCTTGGCTTCATATGCTAAGTTGATGGCATCTTTTTGGTAATTTTCTATTTTTCCATCTTTTTTCCCCCCTCATGAAATAGGTGTGGTAGTTTTTTTCAGTCAAGTGTAATGAACTGTTTTTCAGACCTCACGGTTATCTCATCATTCCCCCAGACTTGTGTGTACTTCTACCGGTCATCGTCCTCAGACCTAAACGAGTTTATCATTTAATATTCACCAACATATCATTCTTTTTGTTCTAAAATCATCGCAGAATTTATTTCAGTTCAATCAGTGTGTTGCTCTAAATGAATTCATGAATTGTAGAAATTCATTTCCCCTCAAAAAATAAATAGCAAATAAGGTTTCATGCCATGCTGAAAATTTGTCTATTAATGCAAGTATATTCTCCACTCCTGTTTTTGTGATAGATTAGGTTTGAAAGGGAAGTATCATTTTCATCTGCTTGTAAAACTTTTCGTATGCTCATTGGAAGCTAACAGGTAAGTGGGTGGCCAGTTCCTATTCCTTATCAGTGTTAAAAGACAATGTCTATGCCCTACCTGGTTTGCCTCAGTGGATAGAACATCGGCCTACGGACCACCAGAGTCCCGGGTTTGATTCCAGTCAAGGGCAGGTGCATCGGTTGCAGGCTCCACCCCAGCCCGGGCCCTGGTCGGGGCTAGTGCAGGAAGCAACCAATCGATGTGTTTCTCTCACATCAATGTTTCTCTCTGTCTTTCCCTCTCTCTTCCACCCTCCCTAAAAAAAGAAAAAGACAATAATACATAGGAATCATCTATGGCCCGTGATTTGAACATTCTGATGCTGATTTATCAACTTCAAGCACTTGTTCCTGTCCGTTTTTCAGCCCAATGAACTCTAGATTGCATAGTTTATTAACACCTCTATGAAAAACCCACAGGGATTTTAGGGATTTAAGGGCTTGGGAGATGAGGGCTAGAACTAGTGGCTAAAATGAGGTCTTGCACATATAAATTGGTTTCATCTACATATCCCTGTCTTATCCTTGATTACTGTGCATTGTGTGAAAGAAATATTCTCGTAGGAATTATCTGTTTATTGATAATTTTTATAATATTAAGAGCTGCATGCAACCCAAGCTTTTCAAAGGATAGGTCTCATCCTGTTCATTAAGGTACATGGATAAGGTAAAACCCTAAAAGATAGCTTTACTTTTGGGAACCGCACCCCATCCTGGGTACCAGCCTCTCTGTGAGCTGGTTGCCATGGCAGAGCTTCCTCCTCCCCTCCCCACCCCCAGCAGGGAAGAGTCAGTGGTAGCAGCGATGCCCCATGCCCTGCACTGACGGGGCAGGATGGACAGTGAGGGATCTTTATTGCAGTTGTAGTCACTAATCATGTCTCGTGCTGAAGTGAGGGAGGAGTGGTAAAAGCCTTATCTTCATTTTCATGTCTCTGCACTTACTGACATCTTAGCAAAATAAAATAAAATCTACATGTGAATTCTTGATACTTAGTAAGAAATATTGCCTGGTTTCAACCCTGGACTCACCTCATTCTAACTTTAACAGCTACTTATTTCCATTATTTAAAAGGTTGTTACCATGGTAAGGCCTAGTGGTAAAGTGTATGATTCTACCTATGGTACAAAATTAATCTGAAATTCAAATTTCAGTAATAATCACATAAAAATAATAGCGCATGCTAATGCTTGTCCATTTTTTTACTATAACTAGAAGAATTTTTCTGACTATAAAGAGTCTAATGTTCAGTTCAAAATAAAATGCAAATATGTGTCTGTTTTAAAGATTACTACTATGAGCGTATGATGAATAAACGAAGTTGATGGTGAGGAAGCTTTCAAATGATGGAGTTTGTTGTTTTCAAAAGGAAACTTTGCCTAAGAAAATTAAAATATGTTGTCAGAATCACCAGCGCTAGAACCACCGAATACATTTGAGATTATAAGATCCTTAGTGCCAAAACTTATGGAAAGAGAGAGAAATAATGAAGCAGGAAATGGGTGTTTTCATGTTCTATCATTATTTCTTCCCCAATAAAAGACTAATAGGATAGTTAGAACCCTTAAGTATTGTCGTCTTTATAGTAACATTTTGCTATATACTTTATCATTTGAATGTAAGCAAATCAGGATAAAGCCATTAACTTTATGAAAAATAGAGTTTGACTAATAGTGTCATCAAAGCTGACTGTGAGTGGTTTTATCACTAGGAAAGTTTTAAGGAAAGTTATCAGTCATTAAATGAGTGTTTAAATACATTGTATTTTGAATTATGGGTATAACTGTATTTCCCCCTTACCAAGAGTAATATTTTTAAAGGGAAAAATCCAAAAACACAATTTAGGAACCCAACGGAAAATAATCAGTTTTTTTTCTAAATTAGAAAGTTTCCATGTCTTTTAACACTTGATACTACATTTCACTGAGACAAAGAAGTTTTCTCCCTCGTGAGTAGATCATGGTAACTAAAGTTTAATTAGTGAAAGCGGTGGTCTTGATTTTTATAGAGCACAAAAAATGATGCTGCTTCTTAATGGAGTTCTGTTACTGTTTTTATCTGTGTTGCTCAAAACACTTAAAGCTTTGAAATTAAGAGATACGGAGGACAAACTTTGTTTATTGCTTGTCCCAGTGATGGTAATCCTGATCTGAAACAGCTGCTCTCATGGTGTCCTGGGTCCCTGGGGGAAGAATGACAGTCACACTGAATGGTGGCTTGGCCTGTGGGAGGTTTTGATGTGCACAAATGAGGCTTCGACAGGAGGAGCCGAGATTAGAGGATTACTTCCCAGTTGTGAAGTGCGGACTAATTACTTCCCCCAGTGTTACCTGGGACCCCTCCTACTAATTAATAGTCAGGTCTAGAACAATTTGTATAATTTGTTTTTAGAATTTTATGCAATCTATCTCTCTCTCTCCCTCCCTCCCTCCCTCTAGGTTTTAATGAAAGATATTGCCACTCCCATACCAGCAGAAGAGGTGAAAAAAGTGGTCAGAAAATGTCTGGAGAAAGCCGCCTTGATCAATTACACTAGACTCACAGAATATGCCAAAATAGAAGGTCAGTGCAGTGAGCAATTGCCGAAGTGGCAGCAAGAGCCAACAATGCCTATTAACTGAATTTTCTGTGAGAAGCCCTTTCCTTTTCTGAACAAACCTGTGCCCTGGCAAAGGGAAATGTCTCATTAAAATCTCAGCTGGTGAACTGAAGAGCTTTTTCCTATTCATTGCTTTAATATGCCTCCTGGGACTCTGCTTGAATGAAAGACCCAGGATTCGTGCTTAAGTTGTCCTTTGTTCTTATTTTGAGTTTGCAAGAAACCAAGAGGTGTTTTCATGGGTTGTGTTTTTTGGCATTACTGTAAGTATGTCTAACATTTAAACTATGGACAGTGTATTCTTTCCTGATCAGTAACAGTGTAGTATTACATAATTTTATTTTCTATTCAGCAGTATCATTCAGAGAAAGGGGGAAACTTGTTGATTATCATGAGGGCTGAAATAAATGGATAGAATTACTTGTAACTTTTAATTGCTTTCAGTATATTGATGCGTTGGAAGATTAGATCTCTTGAGAGGACTGTGCATTTTTTTTCTCTTTTTTCAGGTTTTATTCATTGAGGAAACGGTCATTTAAGATGTTTAGAAATAAGTAGGTTGGAATTTGTGTCAAAGTCACACAAGCAGTTTTTACTCAACAGTCCTTTGATTGATATAATTAAAAGTAAAAGAAAGGACCCTAAATTTTCTACTCTAATTATAAAACTAGCTTGTTCAACACATGTATCATTTACTTGGGGAGGAAAAAAGTTTGCAGTGTCGAATATTTATGTCTAAATATAAAAATTAAATCGTTAGAAAAAACTTAGTCACTTTTAATATAAAATTTTACATACTGAATTATAAATGTATGAATTAGATGCTGTTATAATAGTTTCATCAAAATGGTGACAATGAAAAAAAGATGACTATAATTGGCTGTGTTATATCCTTTCTTCTCTCCAAATCTGATCCAGCTTTCTAACAAGCATGTGATAACCAACCTCCTGAGTGATTAACAAAAAAGCCATCCCATCACTATAGCAACCAATATTATATCACAAGAGTAACAACATGAAACCTCCTTAGTTACCAGTTTAACATCATTAATTATGATATCATGTTGTGTTAAAGCACAAGCAATGAATATTAGATCATGTGGGGAAAGTGAAAGATAAACAGATTGGTTTTCACATTTTGAATACTCATTCAGTTTTCATGTTTTGGGAATAATGGGTGTTGCGTACATGGATTGAAAGAATTAATATAAAAGTAGACATATTAAAACCTTTCAAATCTGGCAATGAGAAAAGTGTGGACAACCTGAATAAATACAGTATTGCTTTATCTAAATATTATGAATCCTATCAAAAAAAGATGAAAATCTTTTTTAAAATTTATCTTTATTGTTGAAAGTATTTTTTATCTAAATATTATGAATCCTATCAAAAAAAGATTAAAATCTTTTTTAAAATTTATCTTTATTGAAAGTATTATAGATGTCCCACTTTTTCCCCCACTGCCCCCCTCCACCTCACACCTGCACCCCCAGGCCTTCACCATACTATTGTCTGTCCCCAACACACACACACACACCCACACACCCGCCCACTCTGAGATTTGTCAGTCTGTTCCATGCTTCTATGTCTCTGGATCTATTTTATTATTTTTGTACTTAACTGTCTATTTTAGTTCATTATTTTGACCATTACCTAATACTTTCTGGAACTCACCCTCTCCTATCTGAGAATATTCTAGAAAATGGATCCTAGAAATCTAGTCAGGTAGGACTACTGAGCAGTCTCCTTTTAAAAAAACAAAAGGCATTCTTATTTGATGAGAAAAACTTCTATGCTTTTTATTATCTCCCTCCCCCCTTTTTTGTGTCTTAAAAAATAAAGAGCTTTTCTTTCATGCTTAGGATCAGACTAAGAACAAAGTCAAATTTAAGTTAGTAGGAAGTGGGCTACTTTTCTTGGCTGGATTGGCCCAGTATATTATGTGAGCAGCATGGGTAGAGTTTGCTTTTCTCCTAAATTGTCTTTTCTTATGTTCTAGGCCCAGCAGAAAAGGAGACAGGTAATTGATGCTTGTGCATGCACGTGTTATTTCTAACGTGATGCTGTTGTGTTTTGGTATTATGAGTAGCTCTTTTCTTTTCAGGACTCCTATTGGATCACTTTATGATAGTGAAAAAAAACTTTGATTTTATCAGAACTACTGCTAATGCGTTGTAGGGAAAAGTATAGGCCATTTATCTCTGTAAAAGTTCAGCACTGGTTTCTGATATGAATTCAAAGCAAGACACCTGAGGCTGTGTTAATGTTATGCATTATTTTTTAAGCATAGACGCTAATCTTCTTTGGAAGCGGTTGCCAGCATTTGAAGGGCTCTTTCAGCTAGAAAAGAGGACGATCTCTCCTTTATCACTCCTGAAAAATAACAGAGTGAAAAGCTCCGATGCTGTTAAATGAAAAATAAGCAGCTCTTAACTTTGGAAGTTGTTAATCATAGGAAGGAGCAGAGGCTATGAAATCCCATCTCAAGAAATTTCTGGGAAAGAGTCTCTCTATTTTGAAAGGTTTTGTTACTTTTTTCTAGTGTCACTTATCACAGTTGTAACTTTTTTATGTTTGAATATTTTTATTTATTGACTCAAAGAGAGAGAGAGGAAGGGAGAGAGAGAGAGAGAGAGAGAGAGAGAGAGAGAGAGAGAGGGAGGGAGAAATAGAGAGAGGGGGGAGGGAGAGAAACATCGATTTGTTGTTCTACTTGTTTATGCGTTGATTGGCTGATTCTTGTATGTGCCCTGACTGCGTTTGAACCCACAACCTTGACGCATCAGGACAACACTCCAACCAACTGTGCTATTCAGCCAGGGCTGTAATTATTTTAATTACATTTGCTGTTATCTATTTATCCTACCTATCTCCTCTTCAGCCTCATGAAGGCATAATCCCGACTGAACTTGTTTTCCAAAGTCACTGTTGTATTCCCAGCATCCAGACCTATGCCACTGACATGAAGCAGGTACTTAATACTTTGGAGAGAGACAAGAAGTTAGTTTCATGAGAAAACAATGGAGAAAGAGAAGAGCGATGAATGAACCTTTCCAGTCCCAGTTTGCTTATCTGCGTCAAATTTTGCACGCAGTGTTATAGACAAGTTTGCTTGGGTTGTTTTTAACTGAAGTCTTCTATTAAGGGCTTTGTTTCTTTCTCTTTCTTTTCCCCCTACATTTTTCTATATGTTTCTTTCTAAAAGTATTTGACCCCTGAGAGAGTCAGGAATAAAACACTCAGAGCAGGAAAAAGGAAGAGAACACACCTATCATGATGCCTAAAGGGCACTTTAGAAAAAGGAATGAGACTGCCAGCCCCTTTCATGGCAGCCCATTGTGACAGCAACAGTCCAGTGCTCTTTAACAAACTTCTTCAAAACCTCTCGTGGCACTTTACCCCCCACAACCTTGCTGTGGTGAACACAGTTTTTATAGTTTGCACACAGTAGTCCAGGGTTGTTCGTGGCCCTCCCACTGCCCGAGCGTAAATAAGTAGGCCACCTGGGACGAGAGTCAGGTGTCCTGATCCCCCGCCTACAGGGCTCCGCTCCTTCCCCTGTGAAATATGAAGGGGTCGCAATGCACCTTCAGGAAGGATGGGGCGCAGACTGTTGCCCTGTGCCCATTAAAGAGCCCAGGAAAGGACATGTGCTGCCGTCCCCTCTTACCTCATTGCCACCAGACGGAAGCCTTCCCTTCACATGTATTGAACATCCACACCTCTGCTCAACTGGACAGCCTGACTCGAGGAAAAAGGCCTTGTAAAAATTAAATGCTTGCATAGAGAAGAGAAAAAAAAAATCAGAGTAGTCTCGGTAATTTAAGTGGATGGAACAGAAAGCTAATCTCAAGTGAAGAATGTTCTGAAGTAACAGAAGAGAGGTTTTTAAGAAATGTAGTTCTATTCCTTCAGTTGCATTTGGTTACGAGTTAACAGGGTTACTTAGAAATGACGTTAGGGTGCTTAGAAAAGTGAATAAAAATAAGGATATCAGTTGAATGTGTAAGAGCGCAAATGCTGGATAAGACTTTCAAACAGCACTCTCTAGGGCATTATAATCATTATCCATTGTTAGTTTGTAGAAAAGAGTAAAATTCAGCCCAAGACTTGTCATCATGTTATCTATCCACTGCCTATTGCTCCAAAGATTTTTTTTTATTTACATTGCTTCAGTAGTTCCTTAAACAATTCTTCAAACTAGAAATCAGCTATAATAAAAACACTCAGAAATATTCAAACACCTGGAGGCAAAATAGCATGTTATTAAATAATGAATAGGTTACCAATGATATCAAGGAATCCTATCTAATAATAGACAAACATGGTAATTGAATCCTATCTAATTAGACAAACATGGTAATTGACCATACCTTCGCTACGCCTCCCATTGGCTAATCAGCGAGATATGCAAATTAACCGCCAACAAAGATGGCGGATAATTTGCATATGTAGGCACGAAGCAGCGAAGCGAAGGCTTGAAGGCGGCTCTGGCCGGAGCAGCGGAGGCTTGAAGGCGGCTCCAGCCAGAGCAGCGAAGGCTTGAAGGCGACTCTGGCTGGAGCAGCGAAGGCTTGAAAGCGGCTCCGGCCAGAGCAGCAAAGGCTTGAAAGCGGCTCCGGCCGGAGCGAAGGCCTGGGTCCTGGGTGCCAGAGGAAAACCGGTGCCAGAGGAAAACCGGTGCCAGCAGCCAGGGGAAGGGAAGGTCTATTGCACGAATCTTTTCGTGCAACAGGCCTCTAGTAAATTATAAACTTCCTGGAGACAAATGAAAATGAATATACAACAACCAAAAATTTATGGGGCACAGTGAAAGCATTCCTGAGAAGTTCATAGCACTACAAGGCCTACTTCAAGAAATAAGAAAAATCTCTAATTATCTAACCCTAAAACTAAAAGAATTAGAAAGAGAATAATAGGAAAATCCCAGAGGAAGTAGAAGGAAGGAAATAATAAAGATCAGAATGGAAATAAATGACACAAAGACTAAAAAAAAAAAAGTACAAAAGCTGGTTCTTTGAAAAGGAAAACAAGATGATGAACCTCTAGCCAGGCTCACCAAGAAGCAAAGAGAGAGGACCCAAATAAACAAAATCAGAAATGATAGAGGCGAAATAACAACAGAGAAATACAGAGGATTGTAAGAAAATATTACAAACAACTATATGCCATCAAATTGGGCAACCTGGGCAAAATGGGAAAATTCCTAAAAACATACAATCTTCCAAAACTGAATCTGGAAGAATCAGAAAACCTGAGTAGACCAATATCAACTAAAGAAATTGAAGAAGTAATAAAAAAAACTTCCAGCCAGCAAAAGTCCTTGACCAGATGGCTTCAAAGAGGAGTTTTACCAAACATTCAAAGAAGAACTAACACCTATACTCCTCAAACTATGCCCAAAAATTTAAGTAAAGGGAATGCTTTCAAGCTCTTTTTATGAGGCCAGCGTTATCCTAATCCCAAAACAAGATAAACAGACTACAAGGAAAGAAAACTATTGGCCAGTATTCCTGATGAACATAGATGCTAAAATCCTCAACAAAATATTAGCAAATCAGATTCAGCAATACATGTAAAAGATTATTCACCATGACCAAGTGGGATTTATTCCAGGCATGAAAGGCTGGTAAAATATTCAAAAATCAATAAATGTGATACATCATATAAACAATATGAAGGATAAAAATCTCATGATCCTATCAATAGATGCAGAAAAAGCACTTGACAAAATCCAGCACCCATCAACATATATAAAAGCCTAAGCTACCGGAACACCAAAACGACCAGAACAACTGGTCGCTATGACGTGCATAGACCACCAGGGGGCAGACGCTCGATGCGGTGCATAGACCAGGGGGCAGACACTCGATGCGGGAGCTGCTCCCTGGTGGTCAGTGTGCTCCCACAGCCAACCTCCTGCACCAGCCAACCTCCCGCGGCCCCTTCCCCTGTCCAGCAGGCCCCGGCTGGCGGCTGGCAGCCAGAAGGAAGGCCCCAGCTGTGGCCATCAGGAAGGCGGGGAAGGCCGGTTGGGAGGGCCCATGAGAAGTAAGGCCCTGATCAGCCCTGATCGCCGGCCAGGCCTAGGGACCCCACCTATGCATGAATTTCGTGCACCAGGCCTCTAGTTTTTTATTAAAACTCTCAGCAAAGTGAGGGATCATACCTCAACATAATAAAGGCCATATATGACAAACCTACTGCCAACATCATACTCAATGGGCAAAAACTAAAAGCATTTCCCTTAAGAACAGGAATAAGACAGGGTTGTCTGCTTTCACCACTCTTATTCAGCATAGTACTAGACGTACTAGCCACAGCAATCAGACAAGGAGAAAAAATGAAAGGTATCCAAATGGGAAAGGAGGAAGTAAAAGTGTCATTATTTGCAGATGACATGTTATTGTACATAGAAAATCATAAAGACTCCACCAAAAGCTACTAGATATAATAAATGAATTTGGCAAAGTAGTAGGATACAAAATTAACATCCATAAATCGATGGCATTTTTATACACCAATAATGAACTCTCAGAAAGAGAAACTAAAAAAAATATATGAATCCCATTTACCATTGCAACAACAAAAGTTACCCTGAAGTAAACTTAACCAAGGAGGTAAAAGATCTGTATTGGGAAAACTATAGGACATAGAGAAAACAAATAGAGGAAGATACAAACATGTGGAAGCATAGAGCGTGTTTGTGGATTGGAAGACAACATAATTACAATGTCCATACTATCCAAAGCCATCTATAGATTCAACACAATCCCTATTAAAATACCAACGGCATATTTCACAGATCTAGAACAAAACTCCAAAAATTTATATGGAACCAAAAAGAGCCTGAATAGACATAGCAATGTTGAGAAAGAACAAAGTAGGAGGGATCACAATACTGGATATCAAATTATACTACAAAGCTATTGTAATCAAAACAGCCCAGTGTTGGCACAAGAACAGGCATATATATCAATGGAACAGAACAGAGAACCCACAAATTGACCCAAAATATTTTACAAAAGAGGTTACTGAGACTCCAGAAAAAGTAACTTGCACAAGGCCATACTGTTGTTATTAAAATTCAACATAACTGAGATTTGCACCCACGTCCCTCAGACACCAGAGCCCTCTGCATGCTCTTTCCACCAGCTGCTCTGCCTCCAAGGCTGTCTTATTTGAAGCAGTGGAATTTTTTTTAATAAACACTTCAGCCACGTACAAAAGTCAAGGGTTAATTAACATTTGTAGGATCACTTTTTCAAAAAATAATGAATATTTCATAATCAACTCTTATGTGCCTGGCA
>NW_005370153.1:823709-891722 GCF_000412655.1 Myotis brandtii
CACTATGTTCTTATTCTCCTATGTCTTCCTCCCTCCCCTTTCTTGGTAAGCTTGTATAAAGTTAAATTTGCTCTCAGTTACAACTGAGACATGGACACTTGAAAGGGAGTGCTCAGTGGTGGTCTCTGCAGAAATATGACAGAAGCCATACATGTAACTTAAAATTTTCCGGTAGTCACATCAAAGAGGTAAAAAGAAACAGGTGGAATGAATGTTAATCATACAGTATATTTAATATCACTTTAAAATGTGTTCAATACACAAAATCATTAATGAGATGCCTTACATTACCTTTTCACACAATGTCTGTGAAACTCTGTGTGTGTCTTACACTCACGCCCCACCTCAGTTCAGAGTAGCCCCATTGCAAGTCTCATTGGCCATGTGTGGCGAGTGGCTGCTGGATTGGAGAGGACCGGTTCCTAGTGTAAGGCTGAGAGTGGGCTCCAGAATCTGAATCTTTTTATCCCACCCCCTCACATCTTTAGAGTCAGGTGTGGAAAGTGACTAAAAGGCGCAACCTCCCCTGGGCTCAGAGTATCTCTCCCTCTTCCCTGCTTTCATTTTCTCTATCGCACTTATGATCTAGCATGTAAGATAGTTCATTCATCCGACTGTTGTCCTAGAATGTTAGCCCCACAAGGGCAGGGCTTTTGTGTTTTAGTAGCTGCTACATCTCCAGTGCCAAGAAAATTGCCTCACTCATAGTGGGTACTTGATAAATATTTACTGTATAAATGAATGAGTATATGGCACAAAGAATGATCACGCTATTTGTAGCAGAGAGAACATCTGTAAACTGGCAAGCTGGCTCCCGAAGGTTCCTTCAAACCAATCGCTGAATAATCAACAATGTAGAGCAAAAACTAGCCACTTAAAAAATAACAAGATGGAAACAAATTACACTAGGATTTCATGTCATTTGGGGGAGGAACAAGGAGGCATCAACTTGGGATCACAGAAGCCAGAGGTTGTAGATCGCAGTTACATTAACAATATCTAGTAATCTAACCTGGCTCAGTTGTTTCTGTAATTCAGCATCATGCTCAATTTTGACTCGTGATTTGCTTCCATCCTTGGGAAATCTCCAAATTCTCCATTGGCAGCTTACATTTGCAGAAGAAAGGGATCTCACAACTTCAAAATAGATGAAATAAAACAAATAAACTTTATCCAAGTGCCTTCTTCCCTTTTGGCGAACTATTTGCATGTGTTTTGCCAGAACAGTTTCTTTATAGAACGTAAAATTTCTAGAAAGCTTGTGTGTTTTTTTATTTTATTTTAAGAAATGTTTAAGATTTACACTCTTGCAAAACCAACTAGCTTTCTTCTTTGGTTTAACCTTATCATTAACTCTATTATTGATTTAATAGTAAGATCCTTTTTATTTATAACCTAAGATTGAAAGTATGATAAAACATCATGCACAATAGGCAAATTCATTTTGGGTTGATTTCCCATTTTCCTAATTGTCTTTTTAATCACATGCCCGTTGATGTAAATTCACTATGATGTTTTTAAAGAAGAAACCATTTGTTCTTTAATTTGAGGGATTTCTTACAAACAATAACAACAATAATAGATCTACTATCAGTCCCACCTTTTTTCTGAAAACGACATGTTATATACTGACTTACGACAAAAGAGGTGAGAACCACAACTGAGAGCTTGCCTTGACCTGAGAGCGTTTGCATAAATTTAGGACCTGGGTTCACTGTGCATCCAGGAACTCGGAGGTGCCTAAACAAAAGGTAGCATGGATTG
Organism: Myotis brandtii; assembly: GCF_000412655.1. Taxonomy (NCBI): domain Eukaryota; kingdom Metazoa; phylum Chordata; class Mammalia; order Chiroptera; family Vespertilionidae; genus Myotis; species Myotis brandtii. Next base: position 825,474 of record NW_005370153.1, read on the forward strand.
AACAGACAGTCTCTGTGCAGTGAGGTTCTGTCTGGGCCTCTGGTTGCCAAGCTCCTGGTCTAACCCCAGCGAGCTCAAGTTCAGTCTCAGTTGAGTGGGACAGAGATGGTTTCCCAGAGGGCCGTGCTGCTGACTGTCTCTGAGAGGAGAAGTTGCACTGCGGCAACTTGCTTACGTCATTAGGATGTGTTTGCCATCTGGATGGCGTTTTAATTTAGCACTCATTGTCAGTAGCGATGAATAATAAATAAATAAAATCTGTCCTGCTGAAGGATGTGTTTATAAAAGGAAGTCTATAAAAACACTGCACAGTTGATGGAAATACTTTTTGTTAGGGAGTAATTATGTACTAATATTTCTAGGATAACATAACAGTTTTCTCTTAAAAGTTGTGATTTCTTATCAATTTGATTTTTTTTTTAAATTTAGTATTATATGTTACCATGGATTCAGGTTACCAATAACTAAACAATAGTTCTGAAATTTTGTATACCCATAAGGATTGACAGCACTGCAAAATATAATGTGTACATCAGTAAAAGACAGAATCCTCACCCTAAAAAGAATACAACGGGTGATTTTAAAAATTTTGTGTTGCCTTTTGCAAAAGTGTGGCTTGGAGGATAGACCTTTGCCTAAAAGGAAAACCTTGGTGACCATTTCTGCTTCTGAGTCACCTAATGATTTGGGGACAAATTGGCTCTAAAAGAGAGAATGACTTACTATCTTTTTCATTAGACTGTTTGAGAAAATCCTATAAATCTGTCAAAAGTTTCTCGTTTGTAAAGCAGTATGTTTATAGTAAAAACTCATTGCTTGAGCTACACTGACTTAGTGTCTGTGATCATCTGGATAGGGACCAAATTAAAAGTTATTTTTCTACTCTACATAAAAAAAAACTGAGCATTTTTCAGGTGGTCAATGAACTACTTAGATTATTTAAGAAGGTAATTTTTTCTGATAGCAATAAATTACCTTGATTCCTATCATCTAATATGATACAATTGAAACTTAACTTTAAACTGTTCTTATCAACATGTTCTCATCAACATTGAATTAGATGTCATTAACATCACTTCCTTGCCACACCGTTAGTCTTAATCTAGGTAGTGTACACACCACTGCGTATTACGATCAGATTCCCTTTTTTGCACATCTCTTTAACAGCTGTCTTAATAAAAGACAGTTCCATTCTCCTATGTGCTTCTGCATTTAGATACTGCAATATAATATTAATTGGTGTATATGAAAAAATTCTGGCTACCTAATGATAGGTAGTTATAAAGGGAGGAATATTTTAATAGACTTTTTAGATAATTGGGTTTTCTTTTATGATATTGCATCAAAACTTAACAACTAATAGTTTCTTACAGGTTAATTGCAATGTGGAATCTGAAAGCATATCATGAATTTTTCATGTTATTTAATTAAATTCAAATGGTTTATCATGCACTTTGAATAGATCTTTCACCATGCACGATTTTTTGACATCATGTATTGATCAAGGAAAATATTGATTGACAAAGGTTATTATATAATATCAAAAAAGTCCCTTGTTAATTAATATCACCTGTCTGACCAGTAATGTTTTAAAGGATTGATAAGCTGTCAATCTCATGACAAATTTCTAAAATTCTTGTTTTCCTTGAAAGCTCTTAATTTTATCAGTGGAATCAAGTACGGTCTATTATCCTTAAAGTGACAGGTTTACTTAGTTTCTCATAATGCGTCTGCCAAATAGCCAAGTCTGAAAAACCATAATTTTGTTCATCAGTACTCCTTTCAACTAAAATTGGTTCTCTGTGAAAGAAAAAGAACAAACAAACAAACAAAACAAAAACCAGCTAGTTCAGCCCTCAATCACACAAATACCTTTCCTGGAGACAATCATGATAGCTCAGTGCAGAAGTGACTTATGCAAACTTCTCATTTTGTCACAGATGATATTTAAAAATATACTCATCTGAGAGATTCAATAAAATTAATAATTTGTACTGTTTCATCAGGGCATTCATATGAAAACTGTTTTTGTCTTTTGCTGTGTGATTTTTTTTTAGTGCATGGTGGTAAAGAATGCAATAATGAGTATGGTTTAGCCTTGATTCACGCTAAGGCAACAGCAGTTTACCCACCATTACTTTTGCATCATCACTGCAAATATCAACAGAGTAAAAAGGCAAACCATCTTAGTATTATTATGAAAATAGTTTTTATCTCTCAGATTCCCTAAAGGTCTTGGAAATCCCCAGTGGCCCATGGCCCACATTGAGAGCTGCTGTTTCACACTGTCAATTAATTAGCTAGAAAATATAAACAAAAATAAAGTGCCTTTCATAGGAACACCCAAACTATAAGGTATCCAGGAATCAACTGTACCAAAAGCATGTAAAACTTCCTAAACTGATATAAAGGAAAATTTGAAACTCAAAGGCCCTAGAGAGTAATTGTTGAAGTAGATGTAGGGATAGCCTGTGACTTTAAGAGGGGTGAACTGATACTGTACTATAATATATAAGCTCTCTTCCCAGACTCCACTAGTATCCCAAGGGTATTTTAAAGAACTTTATAAGTTTACTTTAAAATGGAAGTGGAAGAATAAAGGGTACTGAATAACTAAGATAACTTTAAAAAGAGAAAGAACAGAACAGAGTGTGGAGACTTGCCTTGCCAGATACTAAGACAAATTAGAAGACAATCACCAAGGCCCACAATAAGGCAGATACTCAGAATGGAAAAGTAGGGAGACTCATGTAAACTAAGTCCTCATGTACTGTTCTCAATAGGTTCTTCAATGTTAAATGAAGCGACATACAATGAAACCAGTTTTACCACAGGCTAATTGATAAAAACAAGAGCTAATTTCATCGACATAACAAACAACATTGAGCGAAATAACATTACTCAGGGGCCTGCTGTGTATATGGGAGCGTGATGTGCTTCCTCCATAGTAAAGTGGGACCAAAACACAGTGGGCAAAGGATGGGCTGTTAGCGAGGTGATGTTAGGAAGATGGGCTTACTGCATGGATAAAAATAAATTGAACTCCTCTCTAATAAAAACATGGTCTCCAGAGAAAGTAAGACACCTCAATTTTTTAAGAAGGAAATATCTGCCATATAAATTTAACATTTCTCTTTATCATAACTATCTCCGATTAATATTTTACTTTTTCACTTCCTTGATGATATCCTAAGTTCATTTCATGTCTATTTTAGTTGAGACAAAATTGTTTTAACTTTCTTATAAAACGTAGCTGGTTCCATTTAGTTTACTAGACAACCATTTGTGCTTGAAAATAAATACTTCACATACTCTGAAGCAATGCTACAAAAGCTCCCTGAATCATATTTTGAGGCCCAGGTTCAAAAGATTCATGTACGCACGGGAAAGTACATCAGAAGTACTTAATCCCCGGGGCCTGGAAAAATGATTTTATATTCTCCCAAAGCTTCTCTTTGGTGAATATTTGCCTCTGTAAAAATCCTCAGCGAGAACATAAGCACCTCCTGAGAAAACAGAGCATTTTATGTAACGTGTCCTTCGCTGCGCTCCTCACTGGGAATCATTCCCTCGGCCGTGATCGCTAACACCCTGAACAGCTCTTGCTAGAACCTTACCTCCTTCCTCTGAAGATGCATGGAAATCTTATTACGAGTGTTCAACACCTGTTCCCTGAAAGGTCTTGAGTTTACTCAGCTCACTTGACAGTGTGTCAGGTATTTGTGATTTTTTTTTTTGCTTTTATATGGAATGTGATTCACAGATAAACACAGACTTGATAAAGTAACCTTTCTTCCTTGTGTGAGCAATTTTGTAGAATTTGTCATTCTCCAACTCCAGAGTTTGAAACCAACTGATTGATGACCCTCTCGTTTATTTGCTAACATGTGTCAACAGGTAAACCAAGTGACATAGCAGTATGGCCCCTGCAGCACCATGATAATCTGAGTAGTTTAGATGTATGAAGAAGTGTTGTCCAATTGGACAAAACCAGAGTAATGCAAACTGACAGATTTTACCTCTTTATTTCTCAACAGTTAGTAGGTACTCAAAGCTTGGACAGTTTTCAAAATTAGGAAGGGTTCATTACTGTGCACCATAACTAAGTGGCTATATAGCTTCAAGCCTAAAATTAAAAGGTCTATCGAAGCATTTGTAATGCCAGATTTTTTTATTTAAACAGGGAAACCTATAGCATATCTCTGAGGCATACACACACATTCACCGTGGTTGGCAGACCCAGGATGTTTAAACTGTAGAAATATTTAAGATGTCACTAAGCCCAACCCTACCTCTACACCTGGTCCATCTGGGAGCCTTTCTTCAAATCTTAGTGTCAAATAGATTATCACTACTGATATATGACTAGGCTGCCCTAGTCATGCAATAGCTATTGATTATGTGTCAAAGGAAACACATGCATACAGACATTAAGAGCTTTTGACTAAATTTCTTAGCACCCAAAGGCTCCAAATCTTTGCAAATGATACCTTTCAGATTGTGGTTGCCATGTCCAGGAAACTTCTCTTTCCTTCTCCTTCAGCTTGCCCCCGGGCTGACCAGCCTCTGGGTCTTTCACCTTCTCCATTGCCCACTCCACAGTGGTCATCTTCACCTACCACCTCACTGGATCCTGCCTGGCCTGACCTACACTGGTCAAGGACAGAATAGAGGGGGTTGGGGAACTGGGTGAAAAGGTGAAGGGATTAAGAAGTACAAATTGGTAGTTACCAAATAGTTACAGGGATGTAAAGTACAGCATAGAGAATGTAGTCAGTAACATTATAATGTATTAGAGGCCCAGGGCATGAATTTGTGCGCAGTAGGGTCCCTAGGCCTAGCCTGCTATCAGGGCCATCTTTCACCAGTTTGCCAGTCCCCAGTCCCGCCCCGCCGCAACCCACCCTGGTTCCCCGTTCACCATCCGGCAATCAGAGCCTGCAGGCCACTGGTGGGGAGGGGACCAAGAGGTGGTCAATGCACCTCATAGCAACTGGTCGAGTGGTCATTCTGGTCATTACGCTGTTATGATTGTTGGGCTTTTATTATATAGGATGGTGTCAGATGATACTTGCAATATCAGGGGGAACACTTTGTAAAGATTGTCTAACCATTATGCCAAAACTAAACAAAACAATATTGAACATAAACTCTAGTTGAAAAATAAAATTTAAAAGTTAGAAAAAGGAATGATAAAAGGAGTTCAAGGTGCAGGAGGAGGATGTGAGGCATTTGATGCATGAAGGACTAAGCATAAAATGTAAGGTGCTATTGTAGACCGTCATTACATGATAATTTAGTGTTGGCATGGCAGTTATTAGAATTGAGATTATTCTGATTTTTTTTTAATTTCTGAATCTGGGTTGTATTGAAGGGAAAGGGTATGATGCAGTAAAATCAAGGAGGAGTTTATAAGTTTCAACTGCTGAATATATAACCATATGTGAGAGAGATCCTGGCTAAAAACCAATCTTTAAAAAGCTCCAGTAATACAAGCAAAATTACCTGGAAATGTTTTATGCTGTCATTAGACTCTTACATCATAGTTCTGGCCAGAGCTAACCAAAGCAAAGTAAATATACATAATAGCAAACTTTTCTCTCTTTCAAACTTTCATGATTCTTACAGCAGTAACGCTGAATTTTTTTTTCCTGTGAGATCTTAGCTCTTCCTGGTTTACAGACTTAAGGAGAGCCAGTGTCTCAGCAGTTAAAGGGACAACTTTAATAAAACTCAAACCAAGGTGTCTGTTTCTCCACTCTTAGAAATCACATAACTATAAAAGCCTGTGACAGATGTTAAACTACACATTAAATTTTGTGTATGTACCTAGTAATCTTTTATCTGTAATTCCATCACCATCAGACCTTATTTTAAGATCTTTTTTAAAAATATATATATTTTTATTGATTTCAGAGAGGAAGGGAGAGAGAGATAGAAACATCAGTGATGAGAGGGAATCATTGATTGGCTGCCTCCTGCATGCTGCCAAGTGGGGATCAAGCCCCCAACCCTAGCATGTGCCCTTGTCCAGAATCAAACCTGGGACCCTTCAGTCCGCAGGCCGACGCTCTATCTATTGAGCCAAACCGGCTAGGGCCAGACCTTATTTTAAGATCTTAAGAGGAGAATATGCCCCCTAAAGACTCACAAAAGGCATCACCGACGTTTACCTCCATAGGTATCTGAGTTTCATGGCCTGTCACTCATGGGTCACCACTTGCTGTTGGCTAAGGAGATTGCTCAGTTTGGATCCAATCTGGCTGCCATTGACCTATACTCCAGTGGCCAGTTCTCTTTTGTTCCACAGCTGACCGTGTTGCTTAAAAATTAATTTACTGATGTGAAAGATAATCCAGGTAAAGTAGTTAACGTGAAATAGTGACCACAGGACAATTATTCCAAAGCACTATGTTATTAGCATGGTTAATTGCAAAGAGGTATTAACTGGAACTGTTGCTTTAAATGACAGAATCATTACACAAGTTGGCCCCAAAGGGAGGCTGGGCATTAGCAGGCCGCAGCCCCGTTGCTTTCAAACATCCGTGGCATTAGTTTTCTCACGGATTTAAGCAGCTACAGGGAAGACATAACAGAGAGGATTGTCCAAATATGTAAGCTGTGCTGTCTAGAATAACATTACAGAGAGTAAAATATGTTCAGATTCTACCGAAAGTCACTTTTTTCCCAGAATGAAGTTTATATAAAGATGTGGCTTGATTTCAGGTAACAGAGTAAATGATCTAAAGTCTAAACAGGTCATCTTCGCCTTAAGCTTTGCTTTCCATAAACACTGATAGTTCTCACGGTGCGTTCCCCAGACCAGCATCCTCAGCATGTCCTGGGAACTTATTGGAAATGTGAATTCTTGGGCCCCCACAGAGGACCTACTGAATCTGCAACTCTGGGAGTGAGGCCAACCAACCTGTGTTTTGCAAGCCCTCCAGGTCATTCTGGTTCCCGCTGAAGTGGAACCAACCACAGGCCTATACCCAAGGCACTCCATCCATTGATTACGGCAGTATACAGGGGTGGGCAAAAGTCGGTTTACAGTTGTGCGTTCGGGAACAAAGTTTATCAATAATAATGCATTATTATGTATTAATTATTACATTATTTGTTTCTATTACAACTGAAAACCTTTTTTGGCCAAACCCCTGCATATTGTGGCACTCATAGAACCATAATAGCATTTAGGATGCAGTCAGCCAGCCAGGAGAGAGCTTATGAGATTCTGCTCTTGATTAGCTGACAGAGCCAGGTCCTGGGGAGTCAGATACTGGGTAAGTGTAAGTCCCATTGACTCTAAAATTTGGGGAAGTGGGATTTAGTTTTAGAAACTACCTCTCCCCTTGATTCTGGGGCAGTTTAAGTAACCAGCAAGTTATATACTATTCCTCCTAGGGGACTAAGGCAAGAGAGTTCCCCCAGAATCATCTAATCTAAGCACATGCTCTAAGGAAAGTGACAGGTTTGGAGGGGCGGGGTTGCCTTGTAGAACAGGAAAGAAAGTCTTTGGTCTCCTATGCGCCTTCCCTCTTGGGCTGAGAGGGCCCATGACTTATGAGATCGGGCCTGGATTGGGACTCCCAGGAGCCTGCTTGTGCTAGACTCTGGTGCTGTGCCTAGAGCAGAGGAGAGGTCTGAAAATTTCAATAAAATGTAGACCTTCGACTGAGTCATCAACCTGGATCACATTGACACCAGATGAGAACTAAGGTTCAAATTAGGGCAGGCCAGGAAGCCAGTAGACTCTCCCTGAGCCAGCCAGGCCATCCTAAAGGGGTTTGTGAGTGGAAGAAGGCATCGAGCATGGAGGCTCAGACAGAACCTTTCCTGACCTCTAATTGGAACCGATCGTGTATGCGCCCCATAGCAGTGTGCTGTTTCCCTGTATTTCAGCATTTCGGAGCTGGGTTTGAGGTCAGTGTTGCCAGCCAGCAGTCCACAGAGAGGATGTGGATAGTCCCTGCCACTGGGTGAATTTTGGGTTTCCAGGTGGTAGAAGTCAGAAGTTGTATCCTTGGCCCAACTTCCTTGTTCTTGTAAACCTTGCAAGGCAAAGCCTCACGGCTTGTGTCTCCAGAGAGTGTGGCAGGGAAATGCGGCCCTGGTCCTAACCTCCCTACTGCTTCCACCCTAGTCCTCCCTTAAGCCCTCTCCCACTGACCCCCTCCTCCCCCTCCTTCCTTAGCCCTAGAGCCCCTTCTTAATTAAGCCTGACAATCCATGTCCTGGTGCCAGGGCTTTCTCCCCATTTCATGTATGTTGTTTAGAAGGATGGAGAAGCACTGGGAGAGTGAGTTCTTTTTCTTGTGGTGGGAGGAGGGAGAATGTGGGAGACTTCAGTGTCAGACTGCTGCTACTTTCTCTGATCTAGGGTTTCTGAACTCAGACACCCACTAAAAGAATCATTTCATTCTGAAGGACTCCACCGGTTATGAATGAGCAATTTAAAGCCTTCCTAGCTATGTATCTTTGATTCTCATAACCTCGTTTTTGCATACTTGTGCACTTAATTCACTTTCTATCAGAGATGTATTACAGAACTTCCTCGTATTGGCCAAAAGTGGATGATATGTAGTGATTGTCTACCTTATAATTTGGTTAGGGATCGATATACATAAATTCTGTGAAGGCAGAAATATTTCCTTGTTCATTGTCTTATCCCCTCAGTTGTTACTAGATACATAACGTGTTTGTTGAATCAAATTCAGGGCCACACAATCTGGGGATGTGGAAGAGCCAAGCAAGAAACCTGGGTGCATAAACAGGACTTACTTTTTGAGGCGCCCTAGCTGGTCATCAGGACCGAGATGCAAGAAAAAGAAGACAAGGCAGCCTTGTGATGGGATTATTCCCGTGTCCCGCAACCCAATACCATCCTGAATGCTGTTTCTTGTTTAGCTGCAAGCAGAGGCACAACCAGACTGTTCAAAGTTAAGGTCAAACACTTTACAAATTCCTACATATCCTCTATGGAGAAAAAGGAATTGAAGTGATCTTGGGTCTCCCCCATGTCCCCTTATAACTTGCCCCTAGGGCAGAGGTGGGCAAACTTTTAGACTCGAGGGCCACAATGGGTTCTTAAACTGGACCAGAGGGCCGGAACAAAAGCATGGATGGAGTGTTTGTGTGAACTAATATAAATTCAAAGTAAACATCATTACATAAAAGGGTACGGTCTTTTTTTTTTTTAGTTTTACTCATTTCAAACGGGCCGTAGTTTGCCCACGGCTGCCCTAGGGCATCATTGTGTATCCACCAGTAGGGACTTGACAGGACATGGGCTAAGGGAGGATGAGTAAAACTCATTACTGGAAGTATGCACCCTCCCTGAGGCAGAATTAAAGCGAAGCCATCAGGTGTCTTCTTTGCATCTTCCCACCTCCCTACCTTTTCTTCAGAGAGATCTCGTCCTCAATGTAGACATATAAGTAGAGGGAAAGAAATGGCTTCAAGGAGCCAAGGAGTGTTTTCAGAGAAAAGTAAAGAAACCTTGCTGCTTGGGGCATGTTTGTTTGAAATGTCACTATTTGAAATGTATTGCAACAACCAGCAGCTTGTGAAGCTGAAAGAATATAGAGACATCTGTAATGTTGTAGACATGTTGCAAAAAGAGGGGAAGTGTACATTTTAGAGGAACTCACAAATATTCAGTGTTCAGAATTTCAATGGAACTATTGATAACCTTGTTATCTAATAGCATTCTGACTATAGAATGCATTAAACTGCTGGGCTGTGGTCACCTGGGAGCTAGCAGGAGATGGCATTCATGGTGTACTTGACAAAAATGCTGTTTATTAAAGTGTCAGAGTGGCCATTATGTTCAAGTACAAAGTTTAAATCCTCTCAGTAAATTTAATCTAGGAAAGATAAAATGCTTAAGACTGTTTTTAAGTTTTAATAGGATGCAGGTACTTTCAGAGTTTGTTCTTAAGATAGTGTCAAATGTAAAAGCTGGTTTTGACATAATCACATGTAAACAGAACTAAGTTTTGAGTTTTCGGTAATTCTGTTCCATTATTGCATACTTGTGGCTAAGGATATGATGACTTTATAAACTCCTCAAGCTTTCAGCTATTTCAGAAGTTTCTATTGAAATATATATTCCATTGTGTGTGTGTGTATGCTATTGCTACTCAGAAAATTGAAAATGAAAAAGAAATCAATGTATTATTGCTGCTTGCATGACATCAGAGGTAAGATTTTAATGCCATCTTGGCCAGTATCTGTTTGACCTTGGATACTTTCTCTAACCTCTCCAACACACTTTTTCCTAATGTGGATATAAGGGTCATGATTCCCTAATTCATAGAATGGTTGTAAGGATTCAGTAAACAATATACTCGAGTATATAGGAAAAATAAGTTTATCTTCTTTGATAAGCCCAATTAAATTGTCTTGCCTCTCCCTGTGAAAAATACATGATATCAACACATATAAGTATGTTGAAACAATATAATCCAACATAGATAAAAACCCACGTTTATGGGAAGCATAGAATCTCTTAGCTAGAAGGAATCTTAGAGATTATATGGTTCAGTAATTCTTAGCATTTGTTTGGTTTACAGACCACTTGGAGAATCTGACAGTTATAACCTATCTCTTCCCACAAAATGCTTCTGTACACAAAACTTAGCATATACCTTTAAGGTATTCAAGGATGCCCTAAAACCTAGTCCTAAGATCCTGAGTTAAGAATCCTCAACGTAACTCAACACCCTCGATCTAACCACAGAGAAACTCAGAAATATAAGTGATATGCTCTTGAGAATTAAAAATTATTTTGAAAACACTTTTCCAAAAAAAGTTTTGAATAATCTGAGGACACAGCATTCATCAGCTCCTTGAGCAGTGTTCTCACACCACAGCTGCAGTTCACTGCGGGACCTGCTGTCTAGCCTACCCTGGGCATGTTAGTGACAGAAGAGCTATTTGCAGTCCAACACAAAGTGAAATGGAATCATTTGGGTATTGATTTTATGTTTAACATGACTTTTCCCAAATATTATGCTAGTGCATTCTCAGTAAACATTCCTTAAGTACCCTGCATGGTCCAAAGCCTTTTTAAGATATTGGCAGCACAAGATAATGAGACCAGTTTCTGAGCCTGTCATAGAAAACTCAGAATGCGGAGCAAAGCATTCAGCCCCAGAACTTGGAGAAGGCCCCACATTTAAGGTAGCATTAAGGTTGGGTCTTGGATAATGAGTAAGGAGTTGTCCAGGCAGTTAGAGATCTTCACTGCCTGTGCTTGCCGATTTTGTGATTATTAATCATGTATAGTAATTGGTCCTAACATAGCATATGTATTGGTGCATTAAAGACCTATTTCCTAGTCTCATCCACTGTGCATCATCATTCTCTGAGCCTTGTAGCTTCCAGACATCAGGGTTATCCTCTTCTCTGGCCTGCAATTTCTAGTTACTCACGAGGGCTTGCCAATTCTTAAGGCATCCCTGCACTTTTCTTTTCTGTCCCACTACCGTCTTCCCACAGATCTCTAGACGAGTAGACCTGCCCCGCAGGATCCATGTCACACACCTCACCAAGCCTTTCGTGTTCTGTACAACCACCAAACACATTTTCCTAAAATCAGTTCATTCTGATGCCCTGCTGAGAAACATTGACCCAAGTTATCTGGAGGATATAGTTATTCAGTCTACTTATTGCCTGCGGCAATCCTGCCTCGGGCTCCATCACCCATCACCCATCACCCATCACCATTCCACCCAACACCTTGCACATGTAAGGCAAACTTGATAAGAGCTGGAATTAACTTCCAGTCTCACCTTCCTCCATGCATACGCTGTTGCATTTCATCTCTCCAAGCTTGTTTCCTGATCTCTGCGTTTTATGGATACAAAAGCAAACAACTTGAAGCTGTTAAAACAATTAGTGTGATAACACATGGAAAGTTCCTGGTGCCGTGCCTGACACATTAATTGGCTCTCAGTAAATAGTAATGTTTGTAATCATCATCCTCATCACCTTCTTCTGAAATGCATCCCATCTCTGTCATACAAACATTTCTAGAAACTCCTCCTCTTACCCTGGTCATCTGTTACTTCTTTTAGAACCTGCTTCAGGCCCTGCTTACCTTCCCAGATTCCTTCCCTAAATCCACCTGCTCTCAGCACTCTCACATTCCCACATCGCTGCTGTGTTTGGTTTACATCGTTTTCAAACTTTTCTTAAAGGTCTTGTCTTCCTCCCCAGGCTGTGATAGATGGAGCTGCCTCCAGTGGAGGAGACTGTGGTGCAAAGTCATGAGCCTCCTTGACTTTGTCCCTGTGTGAGGATGTTGAAGTATTCATGAAACCGATGGAAGACTGGATCGATGATCGCTAAGGGTCCTTTCTGTAATGACTTTTGGAGTCTGAGTTGTTTCACGTCAGTGACGTGTCTTATACTTCCTCCTTCTTCCCAAAGCTAAGGACATTGTAGGCTGGCTCAAGGATGTGGTGTTCTGCCATCTCGTTTTCCTGAAGAATCCTAGTGCTCTTGACCCCTGTCGATGGCTCTTCTTCCCGCAGGGGAGTTTAGTAGGATGTGTTCCAGGGTTGGGGAATGGTAACCCCCACGTGCATCACATGGCGACCTAGAGTAAGCTTAAAAGAAATATTTAATGAACAAGCACCACCGGACACAATGTTTCACGGCTTCACTTTATGTCCCTTGGGAACAAATTAAGAGCAAATGGAGGAGTCTTCTCCAAATTTAAGTCTGAAGTTTTAGGGAGAAGTTGAATAAAAATCTCTGTTGCAGAAGAAAAAAAAAAAGAGTCCTTCGGTTCCACAGAGAAAGTTCTTTTCCTGCAAATTTCATTTCCCTTCCTTAAACCACCATACTGGGGTACGGAGGGTCCATGAATCTAAGGTCATCTTTAATGACCTTATTGGAAACTCTATTCACATTCAATTTTGAAACAGTTTCTTTACACAGGGCACTTCTGATTTCTGCCAGTTGGCTGTATCTCTTAAATCAGCGACTTTGCCTTTGGTGTTACTGAATTTCAAGTAGCTGCACTAATGTCATTGTGGTCTGGCCTTTTTCTACCAGTTCGCCTGAATGCTGAAGGAACCTTCAGGTTTACAAACCTCCTTCCTTTCCTCCCAGCTGGAGGAGGGTGAGGGGTGGGGTGATGGTGGGCAGGGACCGAGAGGAGGAAATCAGTTAATTGTAGGCTGTCAGAGTTGTTTTAAGTGACTTTGTACTTGTTGAATTTAATATCAGCGTGAACTATAGACATGTCAGGCTGGGAATTTAAATAGCAACAAAAAGCATGGGTTTTGCTAATGCCGATGCCGGGAATGACTCATCTGGTGAGAATGGTATTGTATTGATAATACAATGCAGAGAGAAGGAAAAGACTGTGGTATCTGCTCTCTTTGTGTTCCTGACCTTGAGGAGAATTATAACTTGTTTATTGCAGAAGTTGAGCATCTGATGTGCGGATGCACCTGTTAGTTCTTGTATATTGAATGGCAGAGCACTCGCAGCTCCCTGGCATTGCTTTGTGGGTGAAATGTTTTCTGCAGTCGGGTGAGCTGGTTCTTTTTGTAAAGAATGTGTTTGTATGTATTGCATCTCTTCTGTCTCCAAAAATATGCATTCACATTCTTTTGGAAAATGTTTGGCTTTTTATGTTTAAGGTAACGTCGTTATGATTTGTTTTTCATCTAGAGACCATGAGCCAGGCCGCTCCTGCCAGGAAGCTGGAGGAAGTTCTTCACCTAGCAGAGCTCTGCATAGAAGTCTTACAGCAAAATGAAGAGCATCATGCAGAGGTGACGACCTGTTTTAACTGCTGTTCAATGCTACCCGTGATGCTTTGCCATAGTAAGAATAATACTGAAGAAGTGGCCTACCCATAGACTTTGATACACACTTGGCCATTTACCTGTAGAAAACTGAGAACAGATGTGCATTGCCTAGAAATGCAACTCCTACATGTCACAAAGGAATGCCATATATGTATCATACATATATATACATACATATATGTATATACATATATGATTTAATATCTATTCCTGACAATAGCCTTGTTGGGGGGGGGCGGGCACGGGAGAGCTCGTGGGATATACTAATGATGAACAACTAGTAAGAAGCAAACCTGGAACACGAACCCCACCCAGTGATGCCGGGTCACTTGTGGTTGCTGCAGCCATGATTGCTTTAGTTTAGAAATGTCAGTTAGTGAGCAAAAGGAAAGCTAGTGATAAACTATAAGATAACATCGAAAGGAAGGCATTTATAACTCTGGTCTTTGGCTTTTACCATCAAACGTTTCTTTAAATTTTCACTAAGCCTGCATTGTTTATAGGTTTTAGATGTTCTAATTATATATTAGCATTCACTAAAGATATCGAGTGGTCATTCGTCGGGCAAACTGCTTATTCTGACTTAAAAGGTATCACTTTTTCTAGTAGTCATGAGTTTATTTTATTTTTTTAAAGGAGTTTTCTGACTTGAATTGGATGGGGGAAGTCTGTGGAATTAAATAAGTGTATTAAATGCCAGCACCCTAATAATGCTTTTATTCTTGAAGAAGCACATGAAGTGAGCAAAAATAAAAGATAACCAGATACATAAGAATTTATAGAATATTTATATTTAATAAAGGCTAGTTCTTCAAAATATAAGAAACTACATGAAGTATATTGGAAGCAAATTCTTGGAAAAGAGTATTCATGAAACCTTACCATAGGTAACTAAGATTTATTGTATCTGGTTATAAATATGATCATTCAAAACATCTGCTTTTAGCTCACACAGTGGAGTCTAGTTTTTACCTTGCATCTGTCATGTGTGAACTTGTTATGGATATTTTATTTTAAACTGAAGAAACAGCTGCTTCAATGATTTGAAATGAATTCCCAAGAGGATCTTTTCTAGGAGAGTACTACCGCTACGTTACAATGAAAGTGATTATATGATAAAATAGATGTGCCTGTTGTCTTTGTCTTTTGTTAAACGGCATTATCATCAGAGTATTAGGCCTTTTTGAATTAAAAATAATTTTTGATTGGATATCCAATTGCAGTATATTTCACCTACACAGGTATATCTAATAAGCTCATACATTTCACAAAAACCACATTTAATTTTCCTCACTAATGAAAATAATAACCTTTTTTAAAAAATGTAATTAGTGTTATATACTCCACACAGTCACTGAATGCTTACTGAAATATGTATCCAAACACAATTAAAATGTAAATATTATTTATTTTCTAATCCTCAAAAATTGAGTTGGCTTTATTGAACAGAGATAATCATAACTCATAAATATCACTCTGCTATATGCTGAAATATAGAACTATTATAATGATCTCTTTTCAAAATGCTTTGTAACACTATGGCACTTTTCCATTCCACAATGCTTCCAAATTCTTGGAATCCCTCAGGGAAGAGAGGTACGTAAAATTGTTTCTGCTATTTTTCTAACATGGAATAAATAGCTCAGTGAAGATAAGATAGACCCCACTTTAATAGTAGTTCATTTTAAAGCCAACTTAGTTCTTCTCTTTGGAATTAAAGACTATTTCTTTGACTAGACTAATCTTTTTTTGTAGTATTTCTGTGATTATGTCTTATTAATAATTGCATGCATAATTACTGCCAGCCACCTAAGTATGGGCCAGCTGAGAGGATTTTAATATTTTGGTTTAACTTTTTGTTCATTTGGGAGTTTTTTGTTTGTTTTCTTTTTTCCTTTTTTTAACCAGAAGATCTATCTTTTTCTCTGAACAATATTAGGGCGTGAATTGGTCTGATTCCAAAATCATTTGCAGAGAATTAATTGTAATTGGATAGTACTTATAAGTGGATAGCCAATGAGATAAACCAACATGTTTTTAATGGTGGGTTTGGGCTTAGGATTAGATTAGCCTCTGGCCCAACAAATGTCCCTCATTTTGGAAGAAGGTGACCAGCAAGTGGCTTTCAGATGCCTAAGGTACAGAAGCGCGATTTCATTTGCAGCAATAGCTGTCAAACAAAATTGCATGGGCAAAAATACCTACCAAATGTTTGCTCACCACTTACTAATGTATAAATATATAGTAATAAGAGTAGGCCTTTACCTTGGCATATGTTTTAAAGTATTTTCAGTTTATCATCTCATTTGGTTATTTCAGTATTTGTATTCAGGTATGAATCCAATTAGGGAGAGATTTTGATCAATAAAAGACTTGTAAAAATTGTTTGGTTAGTTTGCCAGTAGTTTAGTTGTCACCCTGAGGGTTCTAGTCCATTCTACTGGCTCCTCAAAGCAGCATAAATATTTCTAGATCATGGCCCCTCAGCACATGTTGAGGCGTGTGTATGTTGGGGACGGGTTGTACCTTAGACACTGGACTGTCTCTAGAGTTTTCAGCATCATCTACAAAATATAGGAAAAATAATAGGAGGGGGGGAAGCATATAATACATGTCAAAATCAGGTTCACTGTTTTTGTTCATTTATGTAGGCATCCTCCTTTTTTGTTGTAAATTATACGTTAAACTATATTTTGAAGGTAAAGTCATCAAAAGCCTCAAACCTCAAAGAAATTGGAAAAGACACAAAGAAATCATACCATAATAGATGCCCTGACATGAAAAAATCAGAGAACATTACCAGTGGTCTGATGTGCAAAAAGATAGATAGATAGATGATAGATAGATAGATAGATAGATAGATAGATAGATAGATAGACGTATATATACATACATACAGGGAGGGCAAAGGTAGTTTTACAGTTGTGAGTGTGCAAAACAGAGTTTATTCTTGTACTATTATTTCATTATTATATTATTTTCCATACGAACAACTGTAAACCTACTTTTGCTCTCCCCCTATATAGTGATGTATAAGAGCTTGGTCTCTGCACTCCAGTTGACCTGGATTCAAATTATTGCTCTGTTACCTATTATCAACTCTATGACTTTGGGCAAGTTAATTTATCTCTCTGAATTTGACAACATAAAATAAGGAAAATTATACCATCTACCTGAAAGTGTTGTATAGAGGATTAAGGTATCTATAATAATAAAAGCGTAATATGCTAATTAAACCGGACAGCCGAACGACCTTCTGAATGACCTTGTGGATGAAGCTGGGGCTGCGAGGGCCGAGCCCCTCGCACAAATTTTGTGCACCGGGCCTCTAGTAATCATATAAAAAGCCTTTAGAACAGCACTTGATACATAGAAACTATTCAATTCATGTTGGGCATTACTATTTTTAGAATATCAAGATTTACATGATAAGATCTGTATAAATTTCAACTCATTTTTGTAATTACTGATGATGTTTAGTTTTGAGGCTTTTGTTTGGGTTTTTTGTGTGTTGTTTTGTTTTGTTTTTTACTTTTGTGCACCAAGAGTTTTTTATAGTCATTGAATTTTCACAGCAACAACTCTGGGGATGGTTAGGGCAAGTATTGTTGCTGCCAATTTGCAGATGAGGAAATGGAAGTCCCATGATCACTCCCATCTCATCACCAAGTTCAAATGCTCAATACTCTGCTCCGTTTCAGGGGTCATTCTTACCTGCCACTGCTTTCAGCCTCGTTCAGTAATCACGGCTTTCTGAGCATGGTCAGCCTGGCCTGCCTCATATGTTGTTTTCACTGTACAGTATTTATTTACTGTTAGAACCTTAACTGAAATGGTGTGGCTAAAGGATCACAGTCAAGTTTTGTTTTGTATTTCCCTCATAATCAAATTAAACATGGCCTTCTGCCTCTGCCATCTCCTTTACACGAACCAGGGACTTAGCATTAGAGCCAAGATAACTTTCACCCAGATGATCATGACTTTTGATCCGTGTCCTTCAGATGGATGCATTTCTCAGAGGGCTTTGCTCCTCCCGGGTGGAGACTGATGCTGTGGAACCTCAGGCCTCTGTCATGAAGGTGGACTCTAGGGAGGAAACTAGACAACCCCTCTCCTTACTGCCAACCCGGATTGGATGACTGTCACCCAGGGTGGTGGCAAAAAGGAGGAGGGGATAGGTATAGAATTGACCCTCTGCTGTCAACTACTTGAGGCCCTTGAGTTTTATTTGGAAAGACAGTGATTGCTTAGCCGTGGTTCTCAACCTTCTGGCCCTTTAAATACAGTTCCTCATGTTGTGACCCAACCATAAAATTATTTTCGTTGCTACTTCATAACTGTAATGTTGCTACTGTTTTGAATCGTAATGTAAATATCTGATATGCAGGATGGTCTTAGGCGACCCCTGTGAAAGGGTCGTTCGGCTGCCAAAGGGGTCGCGACCCACAGGTTGAGAACCGCTGGCTTAAAGCTTTCTCTAGTCTTCATTAGAACCATAAACACTCATCACAGGTTGGTTTACATCAGGAAGTTTGCACCATCAGGGATAACATTATCAGAAATTCAGTTTAAGGCATAAATAAGGTACTTCTGCAAAATATGATGAAAATTTCAAGTTGATGAAAATATCTTGTCATCCTGAAGCTACTATTTAAGAGAAAGTTATGTTCCATTTTCCACCACAGCACTATCTTCCAAGTTAACTTTTATAATGAACAAAATAAACTGATGAACAAAATAGATCCAAAGACATAGAAGCATAGAGCAGACTGTCAAATCTCAGAGGGAAGGCGAGGGTGGATGGGTGGGAAGAGATCAACCAAAGAACTTGTATGCATATATGCATAACCCACGGGCACAGACAATAATGTGGTGAAGGCCTAGGGCATGGAGCAGGGGAAGGCTAGAAGGGGTCATTGGGGAAAAAGGGGGCGACATATGTAATACTTTCAACAATAAAGATTAAAAAATAAATAAATTATTGATTATTACGATTACCTATCTAAACAGCACAGATTTTTTTAAAGTGATTATTGCCATTACCTAAAAGGCATTAGAAAATGTCTAGTTCAGTATAAAGTCTAATTTAAGAGGCAGACATTAAAAATATTCACATATGTAGTCATACGTGCAATGCTAAGATCTGTGAAATAAAAATACCTGGTATCAGAGACTATTTGGGAGGACCTAATGCACATTAGAGGGTCAGGAGTCTATATGAAAGTGTGTTTTAGTGTTAGACCTTAAATTTATAAAAGATGTACTACAAATAAAAAGCAATGGTTTTTAAATGTGAGAAGAAATTTTATAGATAAACATACTTAAACAATAAGCACATTTGGCATTGATAAATAAATTATGAAATCTAAAATAGAAATTAAAATGTGAAATGGCCGTCATTGCTGTATTTTAAAAATACATGCTTAATTTAGAACATTTGAAAAATATATAAAACAAAAATAAAAATTCCATATGTCATAATTTAAACATAACTACTATGAATGTTTTGGTGTATTTATTTCCAATATTTCTTTTTTCCTGCAAACATTAAAACATTTGGTTTCATGCTCTACAACATTCTACTACAACTGCACTTTTTGTTTTCTTTTCATTAATTCTCACTCAAGGGTACTTCTCCATTGATTTTTTTTTAGTTTCTTTTTTTTTAAATTTAAATCTTGATTGTTGAAAGTATTACCTGTGTCCCCTTTTCCCCCCATTGACCTCTTCTAGCCTGCCCCCCCCTTCCCTGCCCCAGGCCTTCACCACCCTATCGTTTCTGTCCATGGGTTATGCATATATGCATACAGGGTCTTTGGTTGATCTCTTCCCATGCTTCTATATCTCTGGATCTATTTTGTTCATCAGTTTATTTTGTTCATTAGATTCCACACATGAGTGAGATCATGTGATACTCATCTTTCTCTGACTGGTTTATTTCGCTTAGCATGATTTTTTTTTTTTTTTTTAGAGAGAGAGAGAGAGTGGAAGGGAGGAGGAGAGACACAGAGAGAGAAACATCAAGGTGAGAAAGACACAGCAACTGGTTGCCTCCTGCATGCGCCCCCACTGGGCTGGGTTGAGCCTAAAACCGAGCTATGTGCACTTGATGGGAATCAAACCATGACCCTTCGGTTCACAGGCTGATGCTCTATCCACTGAGCCAAACCCACTACAGCTACAACTGCACTTTTAATGATGTGTATTGAAGTGGCACAGTTTTTGTGTATGTTCCTAACAAGTGATTTGTTTTTACAGTATTTCCTTATCCTTTAACAGGCATTTGCCTGGTGGCCGGATTTACTGGCGGAGCATGCGGAGAAGTTCTGGGCTTTATTCACAGTGGATATGGATACTGCACTGGAGGCTCAGCCACAGGATTCCTGGGATAGTTTTCCTCTTTTCCAACTGCTTAATAATTTCCTCAGAAATGACAGTAAGCACTTTCATTTGCTGTCGTATATGAAATGGGGAGAGGTGGGAGACTGTTGTGTGTTGGAAAGTATATTTACAGACTCTCGCAGCTGCTCAACAAGTCAACATGGATAACATGAATGTCTTCTCTTCCTCCCTGAGTGTATCAGGCCAGGGCCTGGGAGACCAGCTCTGCTCCCTGGCCCCCATCGTGCTCCCTGGCCTCTGGAGTTCCTCTTATTCCTGCTCTCCCGGCTTCTTCGATAACATAGACACCCTTCTCCTTGTACCTTATGAATCAGAAAGTCTTCAAAGGTTAACATCTCTAAAGCACTTGAGAATACTTAGATCTCTGAAAGACACCTTAGAAAATTATCATTGTTCTAGAAATCATGTCATATTAAGGTTTCTCTAATATGCATTGTGATAATACTGGTTTCTGAAAGGGATTCTAAAGGTGATAGGATATGGTATAGCTTGCTCTCTTAGTATTTAGAAATTAAATAGATCATAAAAGTTCTCTATTGAGATAATTTTTCCAAAGCAATATCACTTTCATAGTTATTTTGTTATATGGTCTCCTAGTAATCAGTACAAACCTAGTTTTTCATCAAAATTTTAGGGGGACTTTTTTTTTAATCCTCACCCAAGGATGACTTTTTATTGATTAATCAAGAGAAAGAAACATTGATCAGTTGCCTCCCATACGCACCCCAACCAGCGATCAAACCCACAACCTAGGTATGTGCCCTGGCTTGGAATCAAGCCTGCAACCTTTGGATGTACCGGACAACACTCCAGCCAGCTGAGCCACCCAGACAGGGCAGGGGGTCATTTGTTAACATACAGATTTTTTGACCTTTTATGTAATGATTCTTTTAAGTTTCCCTTAAGCCCTAGTTTGGTAGCTATTGAGAGGCTTGCTCTAACACTTGTAGTAATCATGAGACCATTAATTACCTATTCTATAACATTCTTCCCATTCGAGACCAGATTGAGCTCTGCTTTCTCCAAACTCTAGTCATTCATTCTGCAAATTATTCTCATCCAAGTCTGTTTTGGTTTTGTGTTTTTGTTTTTGTTAATCCTCATCTGAGGAGATTTTTTTCCCATTGATTTTTAGAGAGAGTGAGGGGCCGGGGGGGGGGGGGGGAAAGAGAGCCAGGGGGGGAGGGGCGAGAGAGAGAGAGAGAAAGAGAAGAGGGAGAAACATCGATTGGGATTGGTTGCCTCCAGCATACGCCCCAACTGGGGTGAGGATTGAACCTGCAACCCAGGCACATGCCCTTGACCAGGAACTGAACTCACAACCCTTTGGTGCATGGGCTGACACTCCAACCACTGAAAAACACAGGCCATGGCTTCTCATTCCAGTTTTTAAGTTCCAAATTCTTTCCCTCCTGCCAGCTGGCATACTTGGAATGTCCTTCTTTATTGCTAGTCTCTTACCATCATTCATTTTCTGCTAAATCACAAGTCAGAGTTAATATTATCTTAAGACAAGTGTATAACAATAAACCTGCTGCCCCCCCCCCAAAAAAAATACAGGTGTCATGCATTAAGTCCCTAAATAAGAATAAGTTGATATAGGATTATTTCTAACATTGCTTTCTCCATTTGCATGAAAACTCAAGAATTGACCATATTTAGACTTATTTTGGAGTTTATTCATTAATGTTGACAGTCAAACTGTTAGTGAACATGATCAATCATTTAACTTATTCAACATCTTAGAATTTATAGAATAAACAAAACATGTAGATTTCTTAGAAGCTTTCTTGGGGAATCTCTACTGCAACTCAATAAATTAACATCTTTTAATATTTAGTTTTAAAAAGAGCTCTCATATTGCAAGTATAAATTTATGAGAGTTCTATTTTTTAATAACCCACTAAAATGAGAATAACAGAATTTTTATTTTTAGCCAGACTTGCAAATATTTAATTCAAAAGAGTTTCATATTTCTCTCCTGTTTTAAACCATTTCTATGCCATTGGCTGCTATTAAGTGCATAAAATATTGTTCTATGTTGATTAATAGAGAGAAAGAAACATTGATCAGTTGCCTCCCATTACTCAAACAAAACACAAAAGTATTTATTACTGATCTCCTTTGAATGTCATCTATTTGTGGAAGTGCCGTTAAGTCTAGATCTTGGCTTTGACTTTGTGGTGATTAACAGATTTTTAGAAAACATCAATTATTTCAGAGAAAAACAGCACCTTTGTGCAGTGAGGTAAATAGAAAGGTTCCCCAGTGTCATAATTTCCTTTTGGCATCGGGAGTACCCTGTGGACTGGGAATTGAAATAGAATACAGTGACTTTCTTCCCAAGCTCACAAGACACTATCCAAAGCCAAAACCATTGAGTCATATTTCAGATATTAGTACTAGTAAAACATAATGTTTGGCTATTAATATCACCTTTGATAATAATGAATATTGTGGTTTTTTTAAAAAAATATATTTTATTGATTTTTTACAGAGAAGAAGGGAGAGGGATAGAGAGTTAGAAACATCAATGAGAGAGATCAATCAGCTGCCTCCTGCATGCCCCCCACTGGGGATGTGCCCGCAACCAGGGTACATGCCCTTGACCGGAATCGAACCCGGGACCCCTGAGTCCGCAGGCCGACTCTCTATCCACTGAGCCAAACCGGTTCGGCATAATGAATATTGTTAATAATGAAGTGTTTGTTTTATTAAATCCCTGAAATATTTAGATAGTGATTTAGTGAATTCAGTTCAAATGTTAAATGTCAACTTATACTGCTCCCCAATTGTCCCTTTTGAAAGCCAATGGGAAAATATAAAGCTTCTATCCTTTCAGCCCCCGTTGACAAGAAGATCCTTACATTATTGCCATGGCCTGACTTTTTATCATATTGACCCCATTGAAGTTACAGTCCACATTCTAACTAATTACAACTTTAACCAGCTCGGGGCAACAAGAGCAGATGGCTCTGAAAGGTCCAGTGTTGGAACCAGAGGCAATCTGCCGAATAACAGTGCTTCTGGTTATCGCACACGTGGTGTAACGCTAATTACAGAGAGGTTTTTAAATGATTGTGATTACTTATTAAGAATGTCACTTACGTTTGCTTTTCCAAAATAAAAATTACTAACATGTCTCCAACTAATGAAGGTATTGGTTAGAATGTGTACTTTACTTGTGTCTTGAAATCTTCAGAGCTGGCTCTGTTTCTGGTTTTTAATGACTAATTCGGATAGTCCACTGGTTGCCATCTTACTTTTGTTAAGACCTTTATGCTTTGATATTTCAAAATAGGTGTTTTTCTGAAGGTGCGTGGAAGGGTCCTCAGACAGACCTTTATTTTCCAGCTGAAGAAACGAAATCCCTAGCAGACGATGCCTGGTCAGGGTTTGGCTCACAGGGAGTCAGGCACAGAGGGGAGTTAGAGTTGCTCACTTGGCCTCCAGTTCTGTGTTGGTCTACAATGACAAAAGCAGGTTCTCGGGGCATTTATAAAGTAATCTTTTCCATTTTTACCCGAGACAACACTTATGTATAGGGTCTTGAGTTGTGGGGATGGAGGAAGAGAATTGGTTAAAGGGTACAGATAAAGCTATATAATGTCTTAGTGTGTATGTCACGACATGTCCATGATGAGAATTCCAGAAACCGAACTAATTATTGGGGAAAGGGATTCAATAAAACTCAGTTTCTATTTTAAGGGGAAAAACCCTGTCTGGGGCATGTGTCTTTTCTCACAGTTGGGCATGATTAGGGAAAGTCTACTAGTAAGCCTTAAGAACCCTTGGAGATGAAATGTGGTTTTCCTCAAGGGATGAATACCAGCTGCACCATCATTTTAGCAACTGTCCCCACACTCCCGCCCCTCACAGACTCACCCACTGATTCCCAGGGCAGGACTGATGATGAAAACACACTCAGGCTCTCACTTCTGTCCAAAACAGGCCACAGTCCCAGTGGTCTCTTCCCCTGCCTCCTCCACCCTCATCCACTCCCCGCCAACTAAAGAGGTAATGGGATGGGCAGTCCTTTTAAATGGCATCTAAGGAAACAATGTTGAAAACGAGATGTATTAGAATGGAGGGGAAAGAAATGTTTTTATAATAAAGCAATTAACATGGTATTTGAATGATACTGAATGACTATAACGCTAGTGCAAATAGATTCCACCCTCGCATGCTACTGCCCACCGTTGTCCTGTTGATAGAGAAATGGCAAGTGACCGTTTCTGACAAATGAAAGCCATCTGCAAATGGCACAAATCACGTCTTTCAACACTATGGAAAGGCAAGCCCTTGGAGCTAGTCACCTTTTAATCTGTGGATATGCTAGCAAGTGGCAAATGACCATCCTATTGGGAACTAATTCCCAAGTGAAAAAATACCGAGGTTCTTCTTTAATTAACAGCCCTTTCACATTGCTAGCACATTAAAGCCATCCCGAAGAACACCCGCGCTTATATAATCAATGTCACAGCATCTCTGCCTACAGGAATAATAAATGTCCGAGCTCTGCACTAAATGAAAACCTATTCTCTGAGACTTTCACCTTCATAAAGATGGGCTCATAAAAATCGGGGGAGAAAAAAAAAGAAAAATCGGAGTGTCTCATGAGGATAAAAAGGCTAGTGTTAATAATTAACAAAGAGAGTGAAGTGGCGTCAAATTAGCCATAATAGAGCCCAGAGTGACTGGCAAAGTCACCCTCTCATTATCAAAAAAGTCATTAAGAAATGAAGAGGTGGAAGTCCCGCTGGTTGCTCTCACACTTAGGCTATATCAGATATGATTTTCCCGATTTCTTTCAAATGAAGAACTGCTACGTCACCATATTGTATATGAGGTTAACCTTCAAGCTCTGAAACATAGAGGGCTGACACTTGCATGTTCTTCTACCTCAAGTGCTTAAAAGAGCTGTGCATCTGAAGTTCATGAATTGCTGTTTGTAGAGATATATCTGTACACATGTTAGAAACAAAGCAGAGAGGATGTAACTTCTGGGTTACGGCAGGGCTGCAGGCCAGCTTAGTTTTATAGGTAAACACTTTTACAAATGATGAAATGACCACGAAATGTGAAAGTGTATTTCAGTCCCCAGAGTTGATTGAATTTGAAATTGTATGTTTGCATGTGTTTTACCAGCCAGTATACTAAAAGAAATATAAAAGCAAGGAGTCACTAGATTTTTTTTTCAAGTAAATTCCATAGTACCGTTCTATTCCTTTACTACATGTAGACCTTTTAAAGTTTTAATGTGCTTTGTATATTTTTTTTTGGAAATTAGTGTCTTAAAGAAAATAATCTGCTCTAAATGCCTGTGTGTCTTTCACTGCAGATTCGTGGGAGCAGCTGTAACTACTAAGGTCCCCGTGAGCATAGGGGGACCCACACTTGGATTTGTTGCCCAAACATAATGAGCATGATGACACCAGTGGTCTTATCCTCTGGTATTTTCAATGGAGGGATGGATATTTTTAACATGCCCCAAGGGGAAAGGAAGAGTTTGGTGCAGCTTAAGGATATTATTATGCTAGTAATGGTATAAGTTAATATTACCAAACTATATAAAATACTTATCAAATTTTAAACTAAAGGGAAAATAAAATCCAGTGAGTTTCTTATTCTACTTCAACTTTAGTGGCATCTCTCAGAATTTCTTTTAGGGGATGGATTTTTATGGACATTCACTCAATAAACAGACATTTATTGAATGCTTACTTAATGTGCCAGATTCTCAGCTGAATGCTGTTCTTAGATCTCAGGGTGTGTGTGTGTGTGTGTGTGTGTGTGTCTTTTACATAATGCTATTCTAGGCTGTGATCCTCCTAACGTCTCCTGAAGCCTGTATACATATTTCTTGTGATTGGGATCCTCATTATATGTATTTGTCAACAGGGAGAGTGACCTATTAAGTTAGTATCTTAGCCCATTGTACTTGCGTTGTTCACAGTTGATATAATTCATAGTCCCTTGAATAATTATTTTATGGCACAGGCTGTTGTTTTATTGTGGTTGGTGGTGTTTGTTTGATCATGGATTACTTGTTTCCTTCCAAAATGCCTAATTAGAATTTTAGGAAGGGAAAATCATTCTTCCTAGTAATCCATTAATGTTCATTGGAAGCGGGCGGCACAATATAAAATACTTATATGGGCCCAAGAGCCAACATTGTATTTTTACCCTAAAAGCAGTACATGAACTCTTTTATCTGCTTATCCTTCATTTACTGAGTGATTATTATCCCAATAATTGTTATTAATTGAATCTTGGTTTAAATTCTCTGTTGGAATCTTACTATTAAAAGCCTATGACAAGTACTTTTGTAAATGTAAGACTTTTGGGTATATAAATAATCAACACTCATTTATTAATTATTAGGATATTTAAAATAATTGGGCACATCTGCATCTCTACTTTACCTTGTATTTAAGTCTTTTTGCTTTTTTGTCATTTCTAATTGTGCCATTGGGCTTGATGTCATTGATGCTTCAGTATTTTCTGACCAGGTGATATTTTGAAACATGCAATCTTTGTTGATTATTTTTATCAACAAAGTAGATGCTGATCCTGCACGTATTTTCTTGCAAACACTATTTGAGATTCCTTCTGAGCAGTCCTTTCTACTTCACCTAAGGTGCAATGTCAGAAGCAACCTTGGATGAGGTCGTATTGAGAACGTGCCTATTCCAATGAGCGGTGGCAATAGGTGCCTTGTACAGGCTTGATTAAGCAGGTGGCAGCCCCAAATGATAGCCTATCTTTATTCAACTATATGGAAAGGATAGAAGCCTCATTCTGATGCCTGGGGCTACATAGTAAGAGGGCTTTTGACAGTGTCTGGTAGGAGTGGATTGTAAACTGGCATATGGGCAACTGAGAAAAGGAGCATACATTTACATACAGAAGTGCACTGTGGCATGCATTTCTGTGGGCTTGCCATTTGAAACTGGATTTTTATCTTTTCTTTCCCCCTCACTGTGTATTTTCTTTATATTTCTCCTCTTCCTCTCTCTCCTTCTCCCTCTCACTGTCTCCATCTCCGCCTCCCTCCTTTCTCCCATTTCCTGAATCTAGTTACCAAGTAAATACTACTGCCAATTGCCAGTTTTCTAAAACTTTGGAATATGGTTTTATAAATTGACTTTTTAAATAGAAAAAGGAACATTATGCTGAAACATGAGCAGCCTTTTGGCCAGAGTCAACATTTGTGACAGGTCTTAGGAAATATAGGAAATCTCCATTTTTTTCCTAATTTTATAGGATGTAATCATTTGCTATCAAGTATCATGACAGAACAGAGAAAAATTCTCCCTTTATTACCTTTATTAAAATAAGAGTCATAGGCCAGCCAGCGTGGCTCAGTGGATGAGTGTTGACCTACGAACCAGGAGGTCACGGTTTGATTCCTGGTCAGGGCACATGTCTGGGTTGCAGTCTCGATCCCCAGTGTAGGTTCTGTAGGAGGCAGTTAATCAATGATTCTCTCTCATCATTGATGTTTCTATCTCTCTCTCCCTCTCCTTTCCTCTCTGAAATATATATTTTAAAGAGACAAAGTGGCCAACATTCATATCCAGTAGAATTTTTATCACTATGATCTTAGACATATAGGTCAAATATAGGATTTCTCATAACATTATTATTTAATGCCATATATTTTATATAAAATATGAAGAGATACATAATCCTCAGTAGGTTCTTATGCAGTCTCCTGAATAATAATGTGGTAATCTTAATATTGCATCTAAAAAGTCATTCATTCAACAAGCATTTGAAAACTTGCTCTGAGTGAAGGACTTTGCTGGATACTAAGAATACAGACATGGTCCCTGCCTCAAGAACCTTGCACCCGTGTAGGGGGAAAGAGATATGTAAGCAATGCAAAAGTATAACATGGACCATAGTGGAAGCCTGTACAGGGTAGAGAGTAAAGAGGGAAAGGGGTAATTGGGCAAAGGGACAACATTTCAAGAAAGGTTTGGAAGAGAAATTATGTACTTGAAGTGAACCATGAAAATCATTATGGTTGAACTTCAGGAGACGGGGTCAGGCAACAGAATTGAGTCAGAGAGGTCATTTTAAGACAGCTCAAGGATGGCTTTCAGACCATGCTAAGGCTCTTGGAGTTGGTCGTGGTGGTCCATTGATGGCTTATAATCTTTAGGAGGGAGATTATTAGTTTTATATTTTAGCAAGTCCCTCTGAGATTTTAAGAAGATGAATTGGCAGAGGGAAAATGAGGAGCCTAAAGACCAGTTAGGAGAGACTATTGCAATAATCAGGGCAAAAGATGAGAATGCCGGAACTAGTACCATAGCAGTAGTGATAAAGAGAGGCAGGGAAAGCGTTAAAAAGATAATCCAGATGTAAATACACAGATCTTGATTACTAATTAGATGTAGGGAGGGAAATAAAAGCCTGTGAAACAACTTCCAAGTTGGTGGTGTGGTGATCAGGTGAATCCTATCTACTCTCTTGATGGGAATACAAGAAGAGAAGCAGACTTATTTAACAAGATAATAAACTCAGTGTATATCAAGTGTTTAATAAAAGAGATGTTGCTAGAAATACATTTGAGTCAACTGTTACTTAATCTTAGAATCTTTATAACATTTAATAACCAAGTATGACTTTCCTTATGTGCTTTTTCATTTTAACAACCTAAGTATGACTTAATAGCTAATCTCTAAATGTATAATAAAGTAGCATTTGAACTTATTTGTAGATGTAATTATTTATTACATAAGCATGTGTTTTGGTCTTGAAGTAGTAAAAAATAATGACAGTGCTTATCAAGATGTTCAGCCAAAAGTTCTATGTTTTTTATTAATAGGCCATATAAATTAAGGCTTAGGCATACAGTCTGGCTATATAGCAATGTAAAATTGTCCTGCTTTCCATGTGTATTATAAGCACACTGAATATTTTCACAGCATTAATTCATTTTTCAATTCATTGAATATAACAGTTTTGCTCAACCTCCTGTCTTTTTCATATTATAACAGTTTTTCAAAATTCTAACTCTGAAAACATAATTCATCTAAGATATGGTTTAATTTGTTGGTCATCTGCAAGATATTTTTTAACCTAAAACCATCTACTGTACTACAGTCTAGGTCTTAAAAGATGCTGATGTGATGATGGTAGGTTGGATAGATATGTGAATGGATGGACAGACAGATAATGATTTATGGTAACAAATTGGGATGATGGCATTATAGTTCTGTAGAAGTTAAGAGGGGGCTCTGGTATAATTCTTTTTCTACTGTCAAATAACTAGATAACTTGGACAAGAGTCCTAAACTCTTTGCACCTCAGTTTCCTTATTGATAAGATTGAAAAAGAAATTATAGTGTTTATCTCAGTTTTTCTGGTGATTGAATTAGAGAATGCATATCAAACACTTAGTACCATGTTTGACACTGAAAAAGGTGGTGATGAGGAAGAGGAAGAAGAGAGTTGTTGGGTAGAGATCTAAAAAATTCAGATTTGGGTGTATTTTTTAATTTGCTCATCACAGTTATTTAGATGGTCTGAGTGAGAATCTTTCATCCTTAGTGTTCAGCATCCTATTCTCATGACATTTGGTAAAAGGAACTAAATTACATGACCCATAGTACCTTCTAGCTCTATGATTGGATCTCCAGGAATAAATAAAGCCTCTTTCAGTGCTAATGAAAATATCATTAAGATAACATTAGTCTTCCAAATAAGACTTTTATCTTTAAATATAATTATTATTCCCACTTTAATAGGAAACCTTTTAGCATATAGATAAGCCAGAAAAGATTATTTAGCCACAAAAAAATACTAAACCATATCACCCAACTGGTATTGCTCAATGGTTGAAAGTTGGCTCATGGACCAAGAGGTCACTCGTATGATTCCCGGTCAGGGCACATGCCTGGGTTGTAGGCTCAATACCCAGTGGGGAGCATGCAGGAGGCAGCTGATCAATGTTTCTCATCAATGTTTCTATCTCTCTCTCCCTTTCTCTAAAATTAATAAAAACATTTAAAGAGATACTAACCCATATCAGCTAGAGAGAGGAAAAATCATTGTTGTAATTCTTCTGTATTTAGAATTACTTCCTACTCCACTTTTGTGTTTCTATGGTTTCCAGACTCTGATAAATTTCAGAATCAATTAAAATAGTATATAGTAGGAATTTTCATATTCATTCCACCACAGTGTCACATTTTTGCCCAAATAAAAAAACAACAACTAGTTTTCAAGGTATTGTTGCCCTGAAAAAGATTATATGAGATATTGTCAAAATATGAGTATTGTATAAGACAATACTATTAGAGTTGCTAGTAATTAGATTTAGTAACTACAAGCATATACAGCTATTCAAATCTGTGAATGAAATTACTGAGGAACTTTTCCTCATCTTCTACCTCTTCACTCTAATCCAAGGCACCATAATCACTACCACCATCACCTTCATCATCTTTTACCTGGTCTAGTGTGGTAAAGAACTGAGCACCAACCACCTTCTCTGCTTCCACCCTTGGCCACCTACCTATTCCATTTTTCACTCAGGAGCCAGAGAGATTATATAATGTCGCTCCTCTACTTAGTAATAATAAAAACAATAATGCTTCCCATTGCACCCAATAAAACTCATACTTCTCACCATGTCCCATAATATAGACATCACCTTGGACTCTTCTCCCCTCTCCCTCACTCTACTCCTGCCACACTTCTTCTTTGCAGAACACCAGCTATCCCTCCCTAAAACTCTTGTGCTAGCTACTCCCTCTACTTGGAAACCTTCCCTCCAAATTTTCCATGGATGATTCCTTTGTCATTTAGTTGCAATTAAAATACCATCACTTAAAAAATGGCTTTCCTAAACACAGAGAACATTTTTTTAAATGAACATGTTCTCACTTTGAGGGCTTTTTTAAAAAATCACAACTGGGTTTAGGATGTGTTCACATGAAAAAAATGTGTACCATCATTGAAAAATTACAAATTCTTTATTAAATATAACTTAGTATTACTTAGTATTTTTTTTACAGATTCTCTATTCTGTCATGGTGCAGTGTAGGCACATACTGACTGTCTTAGTCTGTTTGGGATGCTATAACATACTACCATAGTATGGGTGGCTTATAACAAGAAAAAATTATTTCTCATAGTTCTGGAGGCTAGGATGTCCAAGATCATGGTACAGGTAAATTAGGTGTCTGATAAGAGCCTGCTTCATAGACAACCATTTCTTGCTATGTGCTCACATCATGAAAGGATCAGGGGTCTTCCAGGATCTCCTTTATAAAGACAATAATCTCTTTTTTGGGTTCTGCCCTCATGACCTAGTCACCCTCCAAAGGCCCCATCTCCTAATACCATCACATTGGGTGGGGGTGACAGAAACATTCAGTCTATAGCACTGATGTATGTTCTAATGAAAGCATGTGCATAGAAAGCGTCCATCTTCTGATGGCGGTAGGTACACCTTGCGTAAATTCTAAGGCTTCTACAGCTGCTTTAAGTAGAATGTTTTATGCCCAATTCATTAAAGACAAATGGGCAAATGAAAAGTGCATGTGATGTGTTGTGCTGACTGTTTTTAAAGACACAAATGGAAAACAAGATGACTAAAAAGAAAATCCACAGATAACTAATAAGTTCATGAATCAGAAGAGACATTCCCAAGGCCACCGTCACCCTCTTAGTGAATTTAACAAGTATTTCTCTTAGAAGCAGTCAAGCTTAGCTCTTAGAGTTAAAGGGGTTTCGCTCTTCAGTAATACACAACATAGTACCAGGATTGTAACGGTTTAATTGCTGTATTTACATGTGTCCAGACCTGAAGGGGACCCAGCAGCTCCCTTGCATAGAGATTCACTAGCAAGTGGTCATATGCCTCATGTGTTAAACCTCTTAGAAAGTAAAGACATACCACTTCCAGGAACATTTCATAGAAATATAATCTATTTGTGCTTTTGAGATCCATATTTAGAAGGTCAATTATACTTCTTGATCAGTTTTTCAAGACATGATATTCAATAGGAGGAGCAAGATACATTATCATCTATATTTTATCAGTTCTTCTGTGTCCGACTCTTTCAGGAAAAGTTTTTCCCCCCATATTTTCCAAATGCCTGATGTTCTCTCTCTGATAAACACTGTTTCTGCTTGACTATTTCAGCACTTTTGTGTAATGGAACGTTTCACAAACACTTGCAAGAAATCTTTGTGCCCTTGGTTGTTCGCTACGTCGATCTCATGGAGTCCTCCATCGCCCAGTCAATTCACAGAGGTTTTGAGCAAGAGACATGGCAGCCTGTCAAGTAGGTATCTTGCCTAGTGCCCATACAGCATCTGCCTCTTCTGTTCTGACCTTATGACTTTCCACATGGCCATCTGTAGTTATTGCTTATGGTGGTCCCTTCCCCCATTGTTTGTTTCTTTACAGGAATATCGCCAACAGTCTTCCCAATGTAGCTCTTCCAAAAGTTCCAAGCCTGCCTCTTAATCTTCCACAGATTCCTAGCTTTTCTACTCCTTCGTGGATGGCTCCTTTAAATGAGTCCACGTGTGTATTCCTCACTTATTTCCTGGCGCTGTGTTAGCTAGTGCATGGCCTGGGCTGCGTTCTGTGCAGATGTGTTTAGATTGCATGGCATTTATCATCTTTGGTTGAGGAATACTATGTTTTGGCTTTGTTTTCGTTTTTTTTAAGCTATCAATCTAAGCTTAGCACATGGATGATAAATGATATAGATTTTTTTTAAATACTCACTGGTTTGATGTAGTTTATATGTAATCTGTGGGGCAAGGGTCATTTTGTGACTCAGGTTGTAGATTCTGGCCTAGGTGATATAACCTGAGTTCTCCAATTTCAGGCCATCAGTGTGGCAAACAGTATGTCTGCATCCTTACCTGGCTCCAGCGTTGTTACTGCCCACATGACTTCTCTTGTGCGTGTAGAAAACCATTGTAAGAACAGTTTCGAGAATATAATCGTTTTCTCTTTTTATCTTAGTCTCACCTTTAAAGGAACAGTTTTGCTAATTGCAGAGAAGGCATTGTCCTTTATTTCCCTACACCAGCAAGGTCTTCTTTTGTCCCTTCATACATCAGTTGATGCGTCTTGTTATTTTTAAATGATCTTTATATCATTAAAAACCATATTTATTAACTCCATGTTGTGACCAGCCTACCTACTGTAGATTCAGTAACTGAGAGTCATAAAAGTGAAAAGGACACAGACTTTCAAATCGATGAGCCCTGGATTTAGACCCTAGTTTATTAATTCTTAAGTCTTGCTTAGCTGTAGTTCCCTAAACTCTCAACTGGACATGACACCTGATTTCAAGACAATCTTGTGAGGATTTTTAAAAAGCTATGAAAAGCACTTGGCACATCCTAATTTCTCAACAAATGATAACTACTGCTATTCTACATTATGATTATTATTACTATAGTTATTACTACTATCATCAATCATCATCATTATTATCCTTAACAGTATAGTTATCAAAAGTATGACCTTCACAGCATTCAAATGAACCCATTAATAGCCCATACTTGACCCAAGATGTCATCTGAAGTCAGCTAGCAAGTAAATAATTAGGAGAAAAATAGCTACAATTTATTGAGAATTTATGTTCCAGGTACAGTGCCAAATTATTGATTGCGTCTAAGCCTTATAACAACCCTGTGAAGTAAATGTCATTACCCCCACTTTACAATTAAGGAAACTAAGTCAATCATAAAGAAGTTAAGAAGTAAAATGTGCCCAATATCTCACAATAAGGAAGTGATAGAGGTAAGATTTGAACCCAGGTTTGCCTGACTTCAGAGCCCTCACTTATCATTCTTCTGCTTCCAGAGAATATACTGGTTAAGAGCTTGGTTAGCATCCTTTCTACCTACAGTATCATCACCTGTCAAATGTAGTCCCAGTCTAGTCTGCATCCAATCGAGAAAAGACCAAGAAAGAGAACAACCTTGCAAAATGGTTTGGCAATATTTCTGCAAGTTAAATATCATCACTGTACTCATAGTATTTATTAGGATATTAGGTTACATGTGAATCTTACTCTTATAGGCAAATGCTTTGGGCCATTATAGTGTGTCTATGTGTGCTCAGGAGTTACCTAGGAAGTATAATGGACCTTCATAAGTTTGTGAAATTTTGTACTACTTTACACTGTTTAATAATTTAACTTTTTTGCATCCTTATTTATCATCTGTATAACAATCTTGATTTTAACCAAGAATGCTATTGTGGACATTACCTTATGAAATTTAAGAGTATTGTTGTTGTTATCACTATTTTATTAGTTTTGAGATATGTGTAAACCCTGCATCTCATTCTTGGGAGCTCTTTTTTAAAGTGACCTGCGATTCAAGACAGAAATCATGACAAATTGTGGCTTTGTAAATTAAGTGCTTGTGCTTTCATCATTCTGGGCAAATAAAAAATGTTTTAAGTAATGACCATTATCTTTACCTGCCAAGATGATCAACATTAGGCTCTTTGTCAAAGTGTCAGAATTACTCATAATGTTGTGATGTCATTGCAATTAAGTTTTTCTAACTTTTCCCAGAAAGTAATTTATTTACTTATCTCATATGGTTGTTTTTATTAGAGTCCACTTTTTCTCTTGAATCACTTTCCCTTCAGGATCTCCGGATGTGAGATCTTGTCTCTCTGTTCTCTGAACTTATGGAAACTTTTCCCAATATCCAGTGAGTGTACGTTGATTTTATCTGGTGTTCCATTCCTCCTGTGCTAGGAATTCCAGGATGTGCTCATCATATTCTTATAAACTTCACTCTTTTTCGACTTACAGAGAGTTGAATTCCATTGAGTTCCCAAATACCCTTCACCCAGCTTCTCTAATATATGTCTTACAAAATCATAGAACAGCTATCAAAATGAAGAAATGTACCTTACAACTAAATTACTATTAATAAATTACAGAATTTATTTGTATTTTACCAGTTTTTCCACACATGTCTTTTTTCTTTTTCCTTTTTTTTAAAAAAAAAAATTTTAAGTGGCAGAAAATATTCAGTTTTTTTTCCTTTTTATTGAATTTATTGGGGTGGCACTTGTTAACAAAATTACACAGGTTTTAGGTGCACAGTTCCACAACACATCATCTGTACACTGTATTGTATATTCACCACCCCAAATCAAGTCTCCATCCATCAGCATTTATCACTCCATACCCTCCTCCACTCCCCTACCCCCATCTCCCCCGGCAATCACCACACTGTTGTCCGAGTCCATGAGTTTTTTCCCTTTTTTCCTCAATCCCTCCACCCCGACACAAACAGCCTCCCAACCCCCCACCACCAACAGCTGTCAGCCTGCTCTCCATCTATGAGTCTATCTCTATTTTGCTTGTTAGTTAATTTTGTTTGTTAGATTCCACAGTTGAGTGAAATCATCTGGTACTTGTCTTTCTCTGACTGGCTTGTTTCACTTAGCGTAATGCTATCCAGGTCCATCCATGCTGTCACAAGGGGTAAGATTTCCTTCTTTTTTAAGGCTGAGTAGTAGTCCATCATGTAAAGGTACCACAGCTTTTTTATCCGTTCATCTGCTGATGGGCACTTGGCTGCTCCCAAATCTTGGCTATTATAAATAATGCTACGATGAACATGTCATTGCAATTAGTTTTTTGAATGTTTGCTAGAAAACAGTAAATAGCAAAAAAAAAATTTCCATTTCACATGTATAAGGAATTAAGACTATAATTACTGATTAAGGGAAGATGAGTAATATCAAAGAGCAATGGGTTTGAAAGATATATCCCTGTCTACTAATGTATAAATCACCTTACGCGGTGCTTCCCCACATCTCTCCCTGGATATAACATCCTCATTCTGGGTGTTTTGGCTCTGAAACTGAATACTAGTAAGGTAAGTTTCCTGCTGGCATTTTTTAGGAAATTGCCTGAGTCTGTTATTCATATGTGAATTATTTAATCTTGTTAATAATACTTTTAGGAATAAGTCACTCATTAGAAATAATTTTAGAATGAAAAAGTTCTGGGGAAAATGGCAGGTTATCTACACCAGCTTGAGAGAAAACCTATTTACATTTTTTTCATCTATTTAATTATAGCAAACACTTCTTTTCTTAATTACATTCCCAATTAAGCACATGTATTGTTCAGAATCATACCATAGCCTTAAAGAACAGAAGAAACATATATCCATATTCTCTATAAAGATTTAATTGTTACATATAATGAGGAAGTCTATTTTGATAGAATTCTACCTTTTCTATTTGGGATTTTGTTTTGATTATGATTTTTGCTGTTGCTGTTTTGCTATGCTGTTAAAGAATGCATGTGTGTTTCAAATAGCTATTAATCTTTCTCCTAAGTAACAAATTATAAGGAGTCAATTTGCTTCTTAGCCAATTATATTTAATTACACTTAAAACATAGGTCCTCTAATCTACCAAATATTGCACTATGAATATAAGGGGGGCAGGGGTTGCTTGGTCATTTTTTTCTCTTATTATATCTATGGCAAAAAGGAGAAGTAAATATAGTATTTTTTCAAATATTTTTCACAGCAATATCAGCATGGTGTTGTTCTGGTTCTTATGTTTGTTTGATGATACTTTGGGGGAACCTAAAGTTAGGAGATAGTTAGTGAATAATGTGTGATGGGTCATCTCAGTGCCTTGCTGTGATTGGTCCCTGTAGAATTTAACTCTGAGGACAACCTGGCTAGACAAGGAGATCATGAGGAATTATTGGGAGAATGGGTGGAGGAAAGCAAAGGAGATTGGTGATGGAACTAAGATGCCGAGGCTTGGGGTGGGAGTTGAGAGAGAGAAAATGGGGGAGCAGAGTAGAAGTGATTTTTTAAAGCTGGCTAATTAAGATATAGCTATCTAAAATAATGTTATCCTATGTAATAAAAGCCCACCGACCGAAACGGCAGAATGACCAGAGACCAGAATGACCACAGCCTCTCACCTCAGCTGGCTGGCCCCCAGCAAGCTGTTAGGGGCGATCAGGGAGGCAGGCAGAGTGGTTAAGGGCAATTAGGCAGGCACAGGCAGTTAGGGGCAATCAGGCAGGCAGGCAGAGTGTTTAAGGGCAATTAGGCAGGCAGGCAGAGAGGTTAGGGATGATCAGGCAGGCAGGCAGAGGTGGTTAGGGGCAATCAGGCAGGCAGGCGAGTGGTTAGGGGCGATCAGGCAGGCAGGTGAGCTTTTAGGGGCCAGTGGTCCCGGATTTCCAGAGGGTGCAGGCTGGGCTGAGGGACCCACATACCACACACACACACACACACACACACACACACACACACACTGTGCATGAATTTCGTGCACCAGGCCTCTAGTCTTTTCTAAAAGTTTTCCACTATTCCCTTGCGATGAATGAGTTTATTTTACTTTTCTTATTTTCTTTTACAAACTAAAAATATACATTTTAGATTAGTGTATGTTAAATAATTATTGGAACGCTGAAGAGAAATGAATCATATAGCTGCTTTTTTTCTCTTTTGTTCTCTTTTAACACCAAGTTTCAATTTGTTTTAATATAGGAATATTTTACTTTCAAAATGTTTGTTTCCCTACTAGGCTACCTATGTGCATAATGGAAAGTAATAGCCCCAGTAGTATATATACTCTGGTATAAATTATCTTCATACATGGACTGAAAATATAATTGCACTATAGTAATGAATGCATAGTAGATATTGGCTCCAAGTTAGATAGAGGTAATGACCTGAAATACATGATTTTGCTCCAACTTTAGCTCACACTGAATGTGGTAAACCGTATCTGATACTGTTAGGTTTAATTATGAGCTAGAAAAGGCACAAAGCATTTCAAGTATAAGATTTGCTTCCCTACCCTACCTGTTATTTCATTTCCAGTACCTGTTTCACCTTTACCTGTAATTGAAAAGTTTAGGGGCTACCCACCTGTAGACAGACAGAAGCCATCCATCTCGATGACAGAAACACATACCAATGAGTAGAAGAATAAAGCTAGTAGTTGCTATCATATGGATTTTCTTGCATAAAACATATTTTTTTGGAATTTCTAGAAGGATATATTTATATATTTGATCTTTTTCCTAGAGATTAGTAAAGAACATTTAAGATGTTTGTTCTTATGTACACAATTTAATTTCCTTAATAAAGTATGCTTATCCATTTTATCCCTTCTTAAGAAACCTTACTATGGTTTATTATGTATAATTAGTTCTCTTTGCCTTGCCTTATTCATTGAGAAGTGAAAAGGGAAAATTAGAAGATTGAACAAAGAAAATATTTGTATTAGAAATTTTATGTGGTATTTTTTTCATCGAGGGAAATTGATACAAAGAGGAAAAAACAATATTTTAGTGACCTCAGAGCTAACAGTGGAGGTTCATGATGTCCATTTTTCCTTTTTCTTCTAGCAATGGCTCAGCAACATCTGAAGACCTTTTTTGGAAACTTGATGCACTTCAAATGTTTGTCCTTGACCTACACTGGCCAGAACAAGAATTTGCCCACCACTTAGAGCAAAGACTTAAACTAATGGCCAGTGATATGATAGAGGCCTGTGTCAAAAGGTAGACATGCATTTTCTAGTTGCTGCTTATTATGCCAGCACCCAGAATACCACTTTTCACCAAATAAATATTTGTAATATCATTGTCACAAGAAAGATTTCAATATGTACTAGTCTTTCAAAATTTACTGGACATGAGGTTCTCTGACCTAAATTCTGGGGACCCATCTAATTCATAAACTTGGCCTGGTAGTTTTTTTAGGTCTCCAACCATTGCGCTCATCAGTAGCACCCATACCACATTAATCTTTTCTATTGTGTTTATTGTTCCCTGTCTTGGAATACTGTGCTTTAAATTCCCAAGGCAATATAAATTCCCAAGGCGGTACTCCCCGAGACATATGGAAAAGGTCTGTTAAATACTTTTTCTGTTATGTACTGTGTGCACCATGAAATGGCCTGGCAAATTCTAATTATGATCAGCGCCATCACTTGTGTTTTCTGGTCTTCCCTAACCCCATCAGGTGAGTTCCAAGTATCCATTCTCATTCTTCAATACTTAACCAGAAACAAGTTATGTGGCTTTGGATTCTTCCAAACGTGCTTTCATATTTAATTGTTCTCACAAAATCAGCATTGCATCCTAATTAGCCAAGCACTGTTTTTTCATTGTCTGTCTTCATAATATGAACAAGAACAATAGCGGCATAACAAATGCTGGTTGGAGCAATTGAAAAATCCTGAATTCTTTAAAGCAAGACAAGTTCAGTCATTAGAATAATGATGGCCTCCCAAGGCCAGGCATGGATTAGATAATTTAATGTATTTTAAGAAAATCATGTTCATCATCTGTGATTCTAATGTTTCAAATCAGTAGATGCTCTTTTGATACTTATCAAGACCAATTCCAAATTGCCTGTTATTCAGTTTCTTTCAAAAACCTAACTGCAACTTTGGGTATTTGAAAGAGAACCTAGAGGACGTAAAAGAATTACACATTCTGTGTTGAACTATTAATTATGATGTTTTAGAGTTTTCCAGACTTGTCTTTTGACCTGGCAATAAATCTTCACATGGAGGGTTTGTTCTGCTCTAATGCAGAGAAGCAAGTGATTTTTCTACTTGGATATTAATTCAGGTAGTTAAGTGAAACTGTGAGGTTGTTCCATTAAAAGTGATACATTAGATGTGGAAAATTGCTTCCTGTGGGTAGAGATATTGTCTGAGTGACTGAAAAAGCTATGTTTAATATAAAATGAGACACCTGAAAAGAAGGCCATCCCACCCCCTGCTCCCAAGCACTGCCACACTCCTTATTTGCATGTTTTAAATTAGCATCTTGTAGTGTTGATTTCACTTTTACAAAACAGGTGGGACATGTGTCAGAATGTCTTACTCTGAATTCATGTTTTAATGAATAGAACAAGAGCGGCATTTGAACTCAAGCTGCAAAAGGCAAACAAAACCACTGACTTGCGCATCCCCGCTTCTGTGTGTACCATGTTTAATGTGTTAGTTGATGCCAAAAAGCAAAGCACCAAACTCTGTGCCCTGGACGGAGGACAAGAGGTGAGTGGGTTGAGTGTCACGTGTGGAAATGTGGCACGGGTGCCCTGGCAACGGACAACACTGCCTCCAAAATTCATCCACTTGATTAGATTAAAAAGACCAAGTTCTCCAATGCAAATTTTTGGTGTTTTCTTCACTCTGATATGGAATGCCCTTTATCCTTTGCTTCTGTCAGCTTCTTCTTTTTTACATGAAGACTGCCTACCATTTTACAAATAGCCATTGAATTTCAGATATACCTTTTAACAACTTAGGTGTTGTGTATTTACATAAAGCTTACTTTTCACAAGCAAATGAGAAAGCTACCTGCTTTGTTTATACAAATCTAGCATATACAAAGTTGGCATCCAAAAAACAAGCTACAGAAAATAGCATATGAAATACTTTATTTACACAAAAATTTCTATTTTTTTTTAAGACCAAGTTGAGATATACTTGAAAATTAGGCTTTATTCTCTTTAATAAATAGCCCATTGTTTTAATTTTATGTTTATTTGTTTGTCTACATTCAGAAATATATTATCTTATCCCATGATTTGTTTTTGTTGAGAGTCATGATTGAGTGAAAATGGTTGTTTTTTCTTAGATTATCTGTTTATGTTGACATTTTGTTGCATTTTCCCCCATTGTAATTACTTTTTCATCATTTCTTTACTCTTCCCTATGTTCTCCATCGTCTTTTTTTTCCCATGACATGATCCAGTTTGGTAGTCAATGGGTAAGTCTCATTTTTTTAACCACATTCTCATTTGGATTTTTACTTTTGTCAATGTACATTTTTATTTTCATATTTTCAAATTAAAATTAATTTTGTTTTCAGGTCTCTGGTTTCTGCATGTGAGTAAAATGCTAACAGCTTCCTATAATATAGCAATAGCCCAAAGTCACGTGAAAACATATGTAAATACCTTGAGTAATGTCAAGGGGAACATTTCTTCCCTGTTAGGCTGCAGAATCTACAAATAGCTGTTAGATTTTTACATGTAAAACTGAATGAGTTCACTCTCCTTTATACTGAGTTCTAAGTAAATTCAGAAGCAGAATGATTATTGACATTTTCAAAATACATTTGTCTTCTGCATACTTTAATACTAGAAAAATGTAGAGTGGGGCTTTAAATGACATATGGCATTATCATGGGAACCCCTAAGTTTGAGGACCAGAAAGCCACCCTCAAGGTTAGTTCAGACAAAAGAACCGGGTTGTGGATTTCAGTGAGGCACATGGCCACCAGTCTTTCCTCCCACTGGTGGCCTGGGATGGAGCCATCTGTGGGGGAAGAAAGAGGCAGGCCTGTGTCAGGACCCTTTCCCCTCCCCCACACAGAGTTTCTCAAGGTACCACACAGAGACTCAGGAACATTGTGTGAAAACCTTTATGCATACAGGATTGACTAGATTATATATATATTTATAAATCAAAATGGTTTTGTGCTGTGTGGATATATTAAATCTTACAAGTCTTACAGTTGGTACCTGGGAGTCAACCTCAACACTTTACTGGGCTAACAAATTCCATCTAAGCAGAAGGATGAGAAGGCCCACTGCTTGTGAATGGCATACTTATTTAACCCAGATATAAACATTAGCTATTTGACTACACTTTATGTGCACATATTTTATTCTTTGGGCAATTGAGGAGGAAATAATGTATTGCTAATACCATAGTGTACGATCTTACCTATTAAGTAACTGCTGCCTAAGAGCTGTAGAGTGTTCAGTAATTATTCTCTGATCATTTACAACATGGTTTATTATCTCTAATTATCTGAATAAGGAGGCAGCTGGTTTGGATATCAATAGCTCATATTCACCTCATGTTTTTCAATACCCAGAGGTAATGGAATTATCCATTTGTTCTTAGTTTAGCATACACTGCAGTGCCTGACACACAGTAGGCACTTAGTAAATGTTTGTGGAATGAACACACTGATTTGTTGTCACTGCTTTAAAAATTCTCCCCTTTAGAAGCAATTCTGGTACTGCACTTAAAAGGAAAAACAGGCACATATGCAAGTAACAGGACATCAGTGCATTGCCAAATGAGTCTTTATATTAATAGGTGGGTGGTTTTTGAAGGGTCATCTGCTACCATTCATTATGTCTGCATCTGTACCTTCTCACCAAAGATAATTCCCCCATAGCTTTCTCATTCAAAATGTGCAGGTGTAAAACCCATCAGCAACCCTGAAAAGTGGTAAACAAGAATTTCAGTGCCAAAGAAGGACTTTATACTTTGCTTTTAATAGCCAGTAAATATACCCACATAATTACACAGACTTTCTTGCTCTATATGGGCTTGAGATAAGTTATTGTTGTAAATTAGTAAATATATTATATGCATAGGTGAGCCAGTGGGCTCCATTCTGTAGTAAGCAACAAATAACAGTGTTGAAAATACTAACCCATTACACATTTTGGAAACTTATAAAACATATATATATATATGTAAATCTAGCAGAGACATCTTCTAAATTATAAAGGAATTACCTCTGCACATTCCCAATAAATTGTTACATTGTCCTTGTCAGTGGATAAAACCTTCCCGATGCCTTACCCACAAGGCTCCTGAGTTATGATTGTGTTCTCTGACGTGGCACTTGTTGATGCAAACATGCTCAGCCACGGCCCGGAACTGCTTAATGGAGTGATCAGAAGGGAACGATCTGCCCGTGTGACAGGTGTGTGTAATGAGTCAGCCATCTCAGGCCAGTCCCTCAGGGACAGGTGTTGAGATCACAGAACCACCGGTGTTTAGAAATCCTTATTATCCATCCCTGCAGAAGCGCAGATGACTGCGTGGGCCTTAGGCAATCATCTACCCTCAGAGCATCCCATGGCCCGTCCGTTCAGGATGAGAGCACATTAACGGGGCCACTAGGGGGCTGTCAGGGGGCCTCTTGTAGGGGATTTGTTCTCAATTGCAGTGAAATACTTTCATTTCTAGAACTGGCACTCAAATACATTTAAAATTCATCCCAAGAGAAGGACCACCGTCTTTTACGAATGCTGGATTACACTGGCACTTAATTAGTCTTCATTTCTTGTGTGTTTACACGGGAGCAGTCCAGTGAAATGGTGATAATTACCAGAGTGTCATGTGATGAAGGGCCAGGGTTTCAGACCTATGCCTGATCTCTGAATTCCCTGAGCTCCATGAAGTAAGACTTCCTCAAGGGTTGTTGTTAACCTGAGTTCAGAGTTATCTACTGGAAAATAAAGGCACCAACAGCTTACTTTTGAGGGCAGATGTGGGGAGAATTAGTCTGGAACCTACCATAGCCCTGTATGTAGGATTACTGATCGAACTTGAAATAGGCTAAGAACTTTATCGTTTCTCTATTGCAGACAAAAACTTTGCAGAATTTTATCAAAATTTTAGTTTATTTCTCTAAACAAAAAATCTAACAATTTTACTGTAGGTAACATAAATCTCTCTGCAGATCAACTCTGTTCTTATCTGTCTGTGATCTTTTTCTGTGCTCGTGTTTGTCTGGATCCCCTAATGAATAACTTTTTTTACCTAACTTTCTGTTCTCCATATGTGGCATATGTGGATTATCCTCTTTGCAGAAAGTGTAGGTAAAATATGAAAATTGAGGCCACCTCCCCATTCCCACCCACAATG
Organism: Myotis brandtii; assembly: GCF_000412655.1. Taxonomy (NCBI): domain Eukaryota; kingdom Metazoa; phylum Chordata; class Mammalia; order Chiroptera; family Vespertilionidae; genus Myotis; species Myotis brandtii. Next base: position 869,406 of record NW_005370153.1, read on the forward strand.
CTCCCTGACCACCTGTGCCAACTGTGCAGCCAGAGCAGCTTCTGGAAGTTCCCAGCAGCATTCACATTTAATATTCGTGTCAGTCAGAGCTAATCAGAAAAATCTACAATAGCAAACTATTATATTACACAAACCTAATAAAGCTTATCCTATTTGAGTTTGTCCTTTAAAGCAGCATATTTAAGGTGTATACTTTTCTTCCTCTCTTTTTAACTTTCCCTCTCCCCTCCTCCCCCTCTCCCCCTCTCCCATTCTGCTTTTGGCTAGATCGGGTATCAAAATAGCATTCTAAAAATATGTATTATAGGAGGATTTTGTGGCCCCCAGGGGCTGTGGCTTTTCCCTACCTTTCAATAAAAAGGAACCTCTTTTAAGAAGATATTTTGATTGATTTCAGAGAGGAAGGAAGAGGAAGAGAGAGATAGAAACATCAATGATAAGGGAGAATCATTGATCCGCTGCCTCCTGCACGCCCCACTCTAGGGATTGAACCTGCAACCCGGGCCTGTGCCCCAACCCAGAATCAAACTGTGACCTTCTGGTTCATAGGTTGACACTCAACTACTGAGCCATGCTGGCCAGGCAAAAGGGACCTCTTTTGTGGCTCATCCCTTGATTTTAAGAATTTCCTGAATTTGTCCTACCTAAAAGTTTAACATGTGGAAGCTCTACTATTTTATATCCAATAGCCTTCTAATGACATTTGATTACTTTTGAGTTAAAAAATGAAATTTATGGCAAATAGAGATAAACAATGAGGATAGGGCACATTTAAGAATATGGGATCTTGCCCTAACCAGTGTGGCTCAGTGGATAGAGTGTCAGCCTGCGGACTCAAGGGTCCCAGGTTTGATTCTGGTCAAGGGCATGTACCTTGGTTGCGGGCACATCTCCAGTAGGAGGTGTGCAGGAGGCGGCTGGTCAGTGTTTCTCTCTCATCGATGTTTCTAACTCTCTATCCCTCTCCCTTTCTCTCTGTAAAAAATCAATAAAATGGAGAGCTGGGGCAAAACTCATTTGCATAAACTCCTTCACCGCCCAGTCAGCTGGGGGGAGGGGGGCTGGCTTTTTTTTGTGCCTGTATCTGTGGGGGGCTTCTGGCCTTTTCAACAACCAACCAGCTTTTTCAGGCTCTTTCTCCTCTACTTTTTTCCTTTATTTTTCTCTCCCCTTTTGCTTCTCTCCAAGTTGTTCTGAAAGCAAAAGTGTCCTGTAATGCAATAGAAAGCTACCTCTATGTTTCTGTTCCATTTGTCCTCCGGGGAGCACAAGGTTGAGACATGTAAGGCTTTAAGTGAGAGGGACACTTAGTACTTCACTTTACTGGGCAAAATACATGCCTGGGAAGTGCCACGTTTATATATGTCTGTTGATTTTAGAACATTTGTCAATACACATACACAGGCAGAGAGAGAAAATCATTCACACACTCCAAAATCATGCTTCCTTTCTTTATTGTGTATGCAGGTAGACGACCACTTGTAACTGTCAGAGTCTACGGGGAGGAATCATTTTTTGCGTATTCCAAAGCAGAGCTCAGTTGATGTTTTGTTCTGTATGGAAACTTTGAGACATGTTTTCAGAAGGAAAAAAAAATAGCTTTCAAAAACTTACATCTTAGGAAACCATTCAACCAGCAGCTAAGTTGGTCTAATGTTTACACTGACCTGAGTACTTTTACTCTATGCATTATGTTAGCTGTTCCAAGAAGCCTTGAACCATCAAGATAGGGTTAGTCTTTACAAGTCACATTTTCTGTGAAGTGGCTCCTGGGGACAATCAGCTGTCAGATAAATGCTTCTAAAGGAAGAATTACTGTTTAAGTGAATGTGCCTTCACATGCCGCCGTAGAAGCTGAGGCTCCTGCTAATTTAAGAATGGAACTCTCTAGTATTTTCTAAAGAAAGCAAAAAAAGAGAGAGAGAGAGAGAGTGTGTGTGTGTGTGTCTTTCAGGTTTATTTTAAATAGATTTTTTTTTTTTGCATTTACTTAAAGGTGCCTTTTTCATGAGGAAGCAGTAATAAAATGATGGGGAGTGAGTGCCGTTTTATTATATCTTTTATGACCTATTAATTTGTTACCATCTATTCACCTTTGTTGATGAAATTTTAATTTTGCCCTTGCTTAAGAATATTGTGAGAATTGTATAAACTGCTGCTCTCTGCACTGACAAAAACGTCCTTTTAGAGTGAACAATTGGGAGCTCATTTTATTTCTAGAGCACATTTAAAATATCTTATGAATGAGAGTTGTCAGACATGAAATGCTGTATTAATTAAATCTTTTTCTAGTCTTTTTGCTTCTCCAGCTAAACCAACCCTTTAGAAAAATACATGGCCACCTTAATTATAGAGGAGAAGACAAAAAGTATCCTTCACATTCCTCCGTCTGAATAAGAATAAGAACTCAATTCATCTATATAATAACCCCATTAGCTGCTTAACTCAACAAAGCACATGGGAAAATTTTCAAACAACAATGCAAAAAGTGTAGATCATTTTCAAAGTTTTGTTTTTCTAATGTTCAAGATGATCATATTAAGTAAATTGGATATGTCATAACTAGTAGCTTTAAAGTTTTGTGTCCACATCAACTAATGCATCTTTGTCTCTTAATATCTAGCAACAGTACCATTCCAAAATAGATGATTTGATTGACAACACTGTAAAAGAATTCCTTTCACTGCTAGTTTCAAAGGTAATGTACTATTTGTTCACCTTCTAAAATCAAAATTTAAAAATATTTTCTATTTCTGAGAATTTTTAGAAATATCTGTCTTATGCTTCTATATACCTCATTGAGAAATAGTAGTTTAAAAAGATGCAAGAAAAGTTCAAATTTTAAGAAAGTTACAAGCAACATCTGAATACTCTTTCTCAACAATATTTGATGTTTTGTTTATAATTAATTTTGGCTTTACTTGCCATTATTATTCTTTTAAAAACAACTCTATTTTCTAGTAATACTTTATTATTTCACATTCATGTTTTCATACAATTTGTTTTATGTCCAGGGCTGATTGCGTAGTGAGCAGTCCTTCAATGTAATGTGTTTGTTGTGGTATTCCTTTCTGTATGAAATTCCTGTATAAAAGTCACAGAAACTTGTGGAATATGGCTTTAACTATATGCTGAAGATTGCCAGTTCTGTCCCTGAGAGGAAGTTTCAACTTTCTAACTCATCAATTATTGCAAAAAGGAACTTAAAAAAGAATACACATTTTACGCTCTGTCACTAAATACATATAGATATAGATATAAATATATAGTTGTATAGGTGTAAACACACACACCCATATTCTTTTTGATAACCTAGAATATTTCCCCCTGAATTACTCTTAAGAATAAGATGGACAGAGAACAAATCCAACCTAACTGCCTAGATGATGTAATTAATAGTATTTCCAGCTCAACCTGGTGAGATTAATTAGATTAAATTTACTTTTTGGATCAAGTCCATATGCTCAGAAGACAACTATTCAACTCAAGTATGAGCTTAGAAGGAATAACACACTATTAGGAGCCATTAGGAAAGTAAATTAATATAAGTCATTCTATTTGTGGGGCAAGGGGAAAGAAAACAATGAGAAAAGTAGGGAGAATTCACCGGCATCTGGACTGGGTGTGATATTTTGGAATTTGTCTAAGAAACTTGCCGAGCAAGGTATGTCGTGAGTAAATCCATGCTGCCAGATACTACCCATCCTTAATTCCGATGTGGATATGCTGGAAAGACTTCTTAGGAGTTATTAGATCAGAGGCTCAAAGAGGAAATGGATTCACATTTGGAAAAAAAAAGATGAGGAAGAGACAGTTGCATTTCATCAGAACATTAATATTCCCATTCAGGGAAGGAAACCTGTTTTGTTCCAGTCCATGGTATTCTGGTTCCATGTGGATTTTTAATATTGCTAGTTAGTCCTGATATTACCAAACAAATATGAAGCATCTGCTTATAGATATCTCTAGCCCCACTCAAAGCAAAACACCCTCCAAAAAAGATCAGTCTTGTTTATGGATGAATCTCTTTTCTGTGGAAGGTTTTATAACTTGCAGTATAAATGATATAGATATCCCTTGTTTACTTCATGAAATGCAGCTAAAAAGGCAAGAAGTGTATGTGTTTCGAACCACCACGCTATAGCTAGAATCCTCACAAATCACTTCTTAGACTTAGTTTCTACTCTCCATACATGTAGGAAAATGAATCTTATACCCTATTAAAATTCCACAGAAAATTTAAGCCAGCATGCCTTGTGGCCTGCTTTACGTTTCATTCTACCAGTCATTTCAAAATATTTTCATCTTTCATTGCCTTGAGAGTATGCATGGGGAGGCAAAGTTGGTAATTACCCAGACAGAGTTTATGTGTTAAATATTATTCCAACAAACCCGGTAAATGGCATCCACAATAAAGGGCAGGGGAAGAAGGAGATGACGGTGTTTCATTCCAACCGGACACCCTCCGGAGAGCAGAGTGCGCAAGGCAGGCCCATGAGTATTTACATACTCCCTGAGCTGCACAGAGAAAGTTCACAGGAAGCAGTTAAAGACACAGCAACCAAACCCAGCATTTAACTGGATTTCTTTGGAATCTTGCTGTGTTGTGCAATTAAAAGCCAGATGGGAAATATATTGTTATTAGTCATAGTCAATCTCGATGCTAATAGAGTTTAGTTTTACAAAAGAATAACCTTCCTGTAGGAACTGCACGGCTCACCTCATTGATCCCAGAGGTGCAGTTGCTGCTCACTGCCGTGTAAGTCCTTGGAGTCATGCCTCCCCAGAGATCATTTGGGGTTGGGGGAAACCCAAGAACAGGCTCTCCCCTATTATTCAAATGGAAGCAAAGAATGCTGTGACACCGGTCCAGGCGTAGGACTGACTTGGATATAACCCAAGGCTGCTTCATACTCTGAAGAGAAGATGAGCCAGAGAGGCTGCCAAGCAGGGGAACTTCTGCCCTAGACTCATGTGCCAATGGGCTTCCCAGGTGTCATTTTATCCACCGTTTTTCTGGTACCCTGTGGCTCAGCCCCTGTGTCACCTTGTAAAGGAAGCTTAGCCATATCCTCCAGTCAGTCATTCTTGCCCTCCTCTAGTTTCAGTTACACTGTTTGCCCGTCTCCATTAGCCCTTGACACTTCCAGCCTTGCGTGGTGAACAATCGTATACGTGTCTGTCTCTCCCACTAGTTTGTATGTTCCTGGAGGAAGAGGGCTAAGACTCATATTTTTTTTTTATTTTTCATATTAGGTGCTCAGTAAAAATTATTACAACAAAGTGACATTTATTGAGCACCTATTATGTGCTGGACACATTACTTATGTCATCTCATTTAATGCTTACAACTCTGTAGTAGGATGGTAAACATCATGGGTTTTGGAGCCAGACCACTTGGGTTGGAAGCCTTGCTCCTCTAACATCAGCCAAATGCCCTAAAAACAGATGGGATTCCAATACGGATCTTCTGACTTACAGCCTCAACCCTTTTGTACCTTCCTAGATTCATTCAGTTGTATGGAAACCATTCACTGATGACCAAATTCATTATTACTCCTCATCACTAAACAATCCTAAAGCTGCCCCCGTTACCGTGTGACTTAACATATTTAGGTTTGTAGACTTATATAATGGATAGAGATTTAGCTAATTATATCAAGAGGATTAATTCTTTGCATTTATTTCCTATTTTGCCATTCTCATAGTCCTTTCACATAAATCATCTCCACGGATCTTTATATCATTCCGGTAACAGGCAGAACAGCTGTTTTTTTTTTTTTCATTTTACTGATAAATACACAGAAGCTAAATGTCTACACTGCTGTTTCATAGCCAGAGAGTGGCAAAGCTTCAAATTGAATTCAGATCCTCTGAATCCAACCACAGGGCTCTCGCCTCTGCCTTGCCTTGTCCCTCAGCATGCTCACATGTGTAAACATAGACTCACTTGAAAACACTGAGAACCAGGTGCTATGCCAGAGCCTTCCACGGTTCAGGTTGGCTGGTAACCATAGCAATTGTCTCTCTCCTTGTGGCAAATGAGATCACCCAGCACACACTGGCTCTTAAGATTTGAGTTACAAGAGACGAGGCATTTTCCACAGAGGGCCATTAAGCTTGGAATTCCCTTCCCCTGGTCTGACATAGCCCTGGAGTATTGGTCTTCTGGGTCTTTGCGAACCACATCAAGTTGAGTTAGCCAGCTGTGATTGGTAAGAAATCCTAATGGGCAGGAGGAAAGTGCTAAATTGACTTTTAGTTGTGAGCAGTTTATAATTTTGTGTTTTTTGCTGTTTGTATCCCTTAGGATAACTAGCCAGCTCTACATAATCCTCATTCTTTAAAAATAAAGTTCAGGTGGCAGTTTGCATGATTTTGTTTCTGTGTTCTTACATCATGTCGCACATGATGTGATGGAGAAACCTATAGGGAAGTTTTTGTTCCTTTTGCATAAACTATTTTGCAGTAATTGACCAGCCACGGAGAAAAGATTATCTCCTGTGCGCTCTCGGCGAGCTCTGTAGTCACCAGAGACCAATAAGCGGTGTCCCTCGAACTATTATCACTTTGTTGAAGAAGCTGCTATGTGAACAAAAACCAGCCTTTGTTCATTTCCCTTTTCATGTTTAAAAAACCTTGTCAGTATTTTCCCTTTGGGAGTGTGTAATTTGTCAATAGTACATATTATTTTAGTTCTAAAGAGGAAAGAGGTAGGGTCGTAGATCCTTGTTTATATCTCTTATTTATCTTTATGCCAGATCTTAACATTTCCACTCAATGAAAGACATCGCCACATTTTAACTGTTACAGTATACGTGTCTTAACTTTCATGTCATAGAAATACAGAATTTTAGAAATGTAAAACCCTTTTGAAACTAATTTTAATTTTATATGTCCCCCCAAACCTCACACACACATGCACACGCACATTCACACACACACGTGCGCACACAATTTAACTGATGGAGAAAGCCATTGGTGCAGTGGTTGGCCTGAGCTCACAGAGTAGTAAGTGACAGAATCAGCATATATATATATTCTCCAGCTAAGTTCTTTCTATTGTAGCCTGTAGTGTGTATATCTGTATTAGCTCCCCAACTTCTTTGTAAGCTTTTGAAAGTGGGGTTCATCCTTATATATACAATTAGAACTGCTTGCTAAATGCTTATTAACTAATGTCAGACTTCGGTTTAATGTTACAAGAGCCCCAAATGTTACACATCATTATCTGTTCTTTTTTTATTCAACCTCTCCTATACATAGAAAACATTACGGAATGGCCAAGTGATATATGGTAGAAGGAATTTGATTATGCTTGACTATCATTACTTATAACTTATATATGTTTTTCACTGAAGTATAATTGATTTATATTAGTTTTAGGTGTACAACCTAATGATTTGATACTGGTAGCTATTGTGAAATGATCACAGTCTAGTTAGCATCCATGCTCATACAGAGTTATAATTTTTTATCGTGATGAGGACTTCTAACCATCTATAGTGAAGTTGAAAATTATTTTAAATTTAAAGTTATTTACTAAAGGTTTAAGTTAGTTCACATATAGTGACCAAACTCTTATTATGTATTATTCTCCTATCTTTAAAAATGTCTGTGTGATTTCCAGCAAATAAAAAGGACCTTAGAATTCATCTTCAAAATGAAAGAGCAAACATTACAAGTCAGCCCCTCAGCTGTCAGTTTATACTTCATGGATTTCTGTGCTGTGGCAGAAGTTGTCCCAGGAATCATTTGCTCTGTTACTAGTTTGTATGCCCAGAAATTTTCTAAATACTCACCATAAACTGTCTATAGTTTATTTCAGTGTTGGAAGGGGTGTTGTCTAAGCTGTCAAGATACGATGAAGGCACTTTCTTTTCATCCATTCTGTCATTCACTGTAAGTATTTGCATGTGTTCTTTTCTGCTGTCTTTTGACTCATAATAGTCCTTATTCACAACTAAGAATATAATTCTCATAATTATCTCTTTTCCACTTAAGGTGAAAGCGGCTGCAAAATATGTTGATGTTCCAGTAAGTATTTTTTATTTGCTTTTTAAAACTGTACGTAATTATTTTTTTTTAAATAATCATGGTTCACTGTGGGTTTATTTCAAATCTTTAAACCAGTGCCATTCCCCCAGGGAGCAGTTTATTTTTCTTAAGGGCTTGCCCTCGTAACAAGGCCTGGCAGGGTTTCTCTGTACTTTTTCTGCTGTAACTTGGGAACTCTTCTGGAGGTCAGTTCATCATGAGAACATGTCAGCCCAGTTGCAGAGGGTAGTAATAGCACCCCGGGCTGGGAGAGCAAATGCCTCACACTATTTATAGAAAAAATGCTCACTCTCTCACCCCTTCACATGATAACCATAAATAAAAGGTTTCTTGTAGGGTTAAAGTAACAATAAAGATGAAGCAGCTACATCAGAGGACTAATTTTCAAAACACGAAAGTGTTATAAGTCAGTTTTCATTCATTTTAATATTTAGTTTTTCACAGAATTCTTGAGAAATAATTGTAACCTCTAAATTTGTTAAAAGCTTAAGATCCCATGAGAGGAGATTGTGAAACTAACTTAAGTACAAGAATTCACATGATAAATACAGTCAACAAGTTAGTGCAGCATTTTTAAGTTATTAATCATAACAAAATTAATGTTTGCCTTAAATCCTATTACCACATATGATCAAGGCATAAAATGTTCTGTGTAATCATATATCTTGGCACATATGCCAATTTTCAAAGAATCAGAGCACAAATGAAAAAAACTTTAAATTAAAACTAGATGGAACATAAATAATCTCATCTTTGGGTAAGACTGCTTGTGCAGCATCGCTTCTCTGGATTGTCATTATGAATGTTAGTGGTTTCAGTACTGACAAGCCTTGTAAATGCATAACATTTTATACTGTGAACTACATGGTCCCCAGATTTATTATTGCTGCTATCCACATATATAAAAGCGTAAGTGACCATCGCAACCAAACGGATGACCAAACAGGCTGTGTGGGACGACCGAACAGGCTGCGTGGGGCGACCAGGCCGGCAGGGGGGTTAGTAAGGGGCGACCAAACAATTGAGCAGCAGGCTGCGTGGCGTGACCAGGCCAGCAGGGGGGTTAGTGAGGGGCGACCAAACAATTGAGCAGCAGGCTGCGTGGGGTGACCAGGCCAGCAGGTGGGTTAGTGAGGGGCGACCAAATGACTGAGCAGCAGGCTGTGTGGGGCAACCAGGCTGGCAGGGGGTTAGTGAGGGTCGACCAAATGACCAAACAGCAGGCTGCATGGGGTGACCAGGCTTGCAGGAGGAGCAGTTGGGGGCGACTAGGCCGCAGGGGGGGCAGTGAGGGGTGACCACGCTGGCGGGGGGGCAGTTAGGGTGACCAATCTTTCTTCAGAAGAATGTACTCTATTCACAGAAGTAACTATCATTCATATATAAAAATGAAACTGACTTAGATGAATCATTGCCTCAGGACTGAAAATAAAATCTCTTTATAGAGAAAAATGTTTGCATTCAGGCAAGCTGTGTACAGCAGCTAATGGGGTAGAATTCAGAGGAAAAGATCTTTAAGTTTAGGCCTCTAGTTAATAATAAAAGCATAATATCCTAATTAGACCAGACGTCCTTCCAGACTACCTTCCGGACAAAGCCAGGGCTGTGAGGGAAACCCGGGTTCCGGGTACCAGAGGGAATCCAGTGCCAGCAGCCAGGGAAAGGAAGGCCTACTCTTTCATGAATTTCGTGCATTGGGCCTCTAGTGGCTCTTAAAATGGACAGTTTAAATGAATAGACCATCAGCTTTATTGCCTTTGCATGGGGTTTCTTTGGAACAGGGATTTCTATTTTATGAATGATTCCCAAAGAAGTCGTGTACTCCTTGTCTTGTACCAGGAATCAGAAAATCACTATTGGGCAAATAAGCAGAAATAATCAGTTGTGTAGAGTCCTGCAAAACAGCATCACAAAAGAGAGAAAGAAAGAATTAAAGAAACAGTCAATATTTATCTTAAAAAGAAAGAGACAAGTAATCACTGGAACACACAAACTTCATTGGAATTACTAACATGTTTTATAATATCGCTTTGTTTTTATTTTGAATTATTAATGGAATGGAACACCTTTGCAAAGCAGCATCACAAAAGAGAGAAAGAAAGAATTAAGGAAACAGTTGATATTTATCTTAAAAAGAAAGACAAGTAATCACTAGAACACACAAACTTCATTGGAATTCCTAACACGTTTTATAATATCGTTTTGTTTTTATTTTGAATTATTAATGGAATGGAACACCATAATTATTCCTGTTCTTAGAGCTCTGAAGTTCTTAATTTGACCCTCTACTAGATCTGTTAGACCCCACAGTGGTTCTCAACCTTCTGGCCCTTTAAATACAGTTCCTCATGTTGTGACCCAACCATAAAATTATTTTCGTTGCTACTTCATAACTGTAATGTTGCTACTGTTATGAATTGTAATGTAAATATCTGATATGCAGGATGGTCTTAGGCGACCCCTGTGAAAGGGTCGTTCGACCGCCAAAGGGGTCGACCCACAGGTTGAGAACTGCTGCCCTAGAACTTCAGAGTTGAAAGTTACACAAAGTGGTTCATTCACTCTCCTTCTAAATGCAGAAACCGCCTCCCCTGATGTCCCTCACAAACATTCATTGAGGCTTTTAAACGTTTTAAGTGATTGCAGACTCACCATAAGGCAGCCTCCTCTTATGTATAATGAGTTGAAATTCTGTAGCTCTCTGACTTCAGCCTTGCTTCTCATCCCTCTTTTGTGTGACAGCCCTTCAAATATTTGATGATAATTATCATGCCTCCTCTTCCCAAGAGATACTCAAAGGGATATATTACCTGAGGAATTATTGTCTTCTACATTAAACATCCTCAACTTCTTCACTGAACTCACTAATTAAATGTTTATTGAGCAAGTACTAAGTGCTGGGCCCTGGACGTTCATAATGCACACAAGCTGTTCAGTGTTAGGGATGAAAGAGATAGACAAATAGATAGAACATGAATGCAGCTATAGCAGTTGTACTCATCATGGGAGTCACTCTCTAGATCAGCAGTTCTCAACCTGTGGGTCGCGACCCCTTCGGGGGTCGAACGACCCTTTCAAAGGGGTCGCCTAAGACCATCGGAAAACACATATATAATTACATATTGTTTTTGTGATTAATCACTATGCTATAATTATGTTCAATTTGTAACAATGAAATTGGGGGTCACCACAACATGAGGAACTGTATTAAAGGGTCTCGGCATTAGGAAGGTTGAGAACCACTGCTCTAGATGAATCCCAGTTTACCAATGTCACTATTAATCAAGCTGGCCACCTCCCTGCTCCTAGCAGAGCTTACTGAACTATACATGTGGTCTGGTCATGGCGGATTACTAAGGAAAGAGCTTCTCCCTGAATCTGGACATTACACCTCTCTTATTGATGCCTCTGAATATTAACTTCAAAAGCTATGAAGGGCTGTTGACTGTTAATGTTTTTTATGCTAAAACTCCAGGAACTATGCCGCCCTGGAGTAGTCTTTTAAGGAGAACCTTATGAGAAAAAAAGAACACTGGCTCACCTTTCACAAAAATTAACTCAAATCTGATTTAAAAACAACAACCTACCTGTAAAATGCAAACTACAAAACTTCTAGAAGAAAACATAAGGAAAATATGGGTGGCCTTTGATTTGATGATGATTTTTTTAGATAGAATGCCAAAAACATCCATGAAAAAAAAAATCATAAGTTGGACTTAATAATTGATTGCTCTGCACTGTTAAGAAATGAAAAGCCACAGACACATATTTGATGAAGGACTTAGATCTAAAATATACAAAGAATGGTTCATACTCACCAATAAGAAAGCAAGCAACCAATTAAAAATGGGCAAAATCTGGGAACGGACACTGCAACAAAGAAGTATGGTTAACAAATCGTCATATGAAAAGATGCTCAACATCACTTGTTAGTAGGGAAATGAAAATTAAAACAGATACCACTACACACCTGTTGGTATGGTTAAAATTTTAAAACTAGCAGCAGTAAAATGTTGACAAGGATGCAGAACAACAGGGACTCTCATTTATTGCTGGTGGAAATGCAAAATGATGCAGGCACTTTGGGAGACTGGTAGTTTCTTATACAGCTAACCAGTCTTACTGTGCAGCTTGCCACTTGCGCTCTGCTCTTAGGTGTTTATCCGACTGAGTTTTTAAAGTGTCCACACCAAAACCTGCACACAGATGTTCATAGCAGCCTCATGAATAATCAGCAAAAATTAGAAGCAACCAAAATGTCCTTCAGTAGCTGAATGGTTACATAAGAAATGGCATACTCATACCATTAGAATACTAATTTGGCAGAGAGAGAAAAAATAGCTACCAGGCCAGGAGAAGACCTGGATGAATCTTAAAGGCATGTTGCTAAGTGAAAGAAGCCAGAGAACGCTGCACACTGTACAATTCCATTTATATCACATCCTAGTAAAGGTTAAACTGTAAAGATTATAAACAGATTCATGGTTGCCATAACTTCAAGGTCAGGGAGGGTGGGAGAGGTGAAGCCCAGGGGACTTTTTGGAGCAGTGAAACTAGTCCAAAGATCTATGACATTATACATTTGTCAACACCTACTTGTACAGCACAAAGGTTAGACCTCAATATATGCAAATTTAAAAATTCAATTAGGATATCCTGGGATCCCAGGATGGAAAAGAGACAGTGATAAAATAAGCTAACTAACTCTATTGCAAATGTGTTGAATGATGTCACTGAGAAAGATGGAGGAAAGGTTTTGATCTGAGTAACTGGAAATGAGTGGAATCTGTAAAAATAAAGGAAAAAGGAATTGTGCATAAGCGCTATACTCTAGCTGATAAAGTGTTTTCCCACGGGTTAACAATTCAGAAACCATTATACATGGACACTGGAACTGAACAATTAAGTAAAGGGATGGTGGTTGGTGGGAGCCGAGTTTCTCACTGTTGAAATGAGAGGCTGGAGACAAGCAAGTGGAGGCTAGAATGATCCCTGTGCTGATGAATTAGAGTTGGAGACATTAGTATGAACTTGGCTTTAGCTTAATATAGGTAGAGCCGGTTACATATAGAAATAGTTTTAGATATATGTATATGCATGGGTTGCTTTCCTATTGTTGAGTATATACACATCTATTCCCTTGGTGTTTGTTAGTGAGAAAGCCTAGAAGCAATGATACCCCAGTAGCAACAAGCACACCTAGTGCCCAAATCTTGCTCTCTAATCCCCAGTAAAATGATCCAGGACTCCTTTTAGAAATGGTTGCTACCAGGACAGGGACAGGAATTATACAAGATAAGCTTGGAGCATCTTATGGTGACAGAAATTATGAAAGTATTTAAAGCACGTGCGTGCGCGCGCACACACACACACGCACAGGCACACAACCCGGCTGGTGTAGTTCAGTGGCTGAGCATCAACCCAGGAACCAAAAGGCCACCGGTTCCATTCCCGGTCAGGGCACTTGATCCCCTGTGGGGGACATACAGGAGGCAGCTGATGTTTCTCTCTCTCTATCCCTCTCCCTTCCTATCTCTCTAAAAAGTCAATAATGGACAGTACGGGTGTGATGTGGAGTCCAGGATCTTCGTTGAAGTTCCACCTCTGCCCCCTGCTTGCCCTCTGCCCCACGGGCTTCCCTTTTCCCATTTGCGCAGTGAGCATGCGTATAGTCCCTGTGCTGTCCCCCTCGCTGGGTTCTTAGGAGGATCCGGTGTGGGTATTAACATGAAAGCGCTTTGTAAACGAAAAGCACTGTGACAATAAGTGGGGCTGGCATCGCTCCTACCTGGCTTGGTGCTTCTTGCTCCCATGCATTTTTCTGCAGTTTCCCTTCTTCAGAACATGAGCATTTTCCAAAAGAAACATTCTTTTCCTTCCACAGAGTAAAAAATGTTAGATTGGTTTTTTTTATTTAATTCCTTTTATTTTGGATTAAGCGTCGTGCATATATTAAGGGTGACTTTGAAAGGCACAATTGGCCAGTTCATTACAGTAGTGTTTTCCCTACTTTCTTTGATTTCTTGCTTCTGATATTGTTTATTACTTACATAAGGCCACTCGAATACTCGGTGCCTTACGTCAGAATGTGAGGCAGGCAGAACCCGGGGAAAGGAGCACCTGCCCCCTGGACATGCGCCCGGAGAGGGAGTGGTGTACGCCAGGCCGGGAGGAAGGGCCTCGCCGTCATAGGAGTGGGGGAGGTGTGCACTGTGCTTCCTACATGAGCCTTTTGCTTCTCTCACTTACTCCTTTGTGTTTTGTATGTTTGGCTCGTCTCTCTCACATAAGTTCAATCCATAGGCTACCCCTGGAACCGTACATTCTAGCATCCTCGGGTCTTCCTGAAGCCAAAATCTGAAAGGTTCCAAATTGGGACTCAGTCAATCCGAGTCAATACACAGTTTCAAAGCCAAGTGAAAGAATACCCACAGCATTTCAGTTTCACTTCGGAGCCTCAGCGCAGTTTTGTAGTTGACATTATAACAACTGTAGATGACAGAAAGGTTAGTGAACACTATTATAAGCTGGTAGATTCAGTACCTTCGTCTTCGATATAACCATCACTCATGAAAACAATAGGATAAAGCTAGTATGTGATACACATATTAGCATGCCCCTTGTCTGGTTCTCTTGTATCAGTAGCTATTTCTCTAAATCTGAAATGTTAGTTATTCTTGCTATATATCAGAAATAGCAAAAGAGATACTAAATGCTCATAGTCTCAAATGGCCAAGGCACAGAAAGATTAAAATTGAACCCCTAAATCTCAGTTGAAAATCAACCTGCCTCTTTTCCTTAAGTGTTGGAGGCTAATATCTTAAGCTATCATTCAGAATTCCTTTTTTTAAGATTTTTTATTGATTTTTAGAGAGAGAGGAAGAGAGAGGGGGAGAGAGAGAAACATCTATGTGGGAGCAACCATCTATCGGCTGCCCCCCATCAGGGATTGAACCTGAAACCCAGGCATATGCCCTGACCATGAATCAAACTGGCAATCATTTGGTGCACAGGACAACACTCAACCAACTGAGCCATATGAGCCAGGGCAGTATTCCTTTTAATATTTAAAATAACCTGCTCCTATGAATGCATAAACTACCTCACTGCTTAGAAGAAATTGTGTGAAATATTCATGTGAATGTTAAGAATGAATTCAATATGACTACCTAAGTTATAGGAGCATTATAGCAGACTCTGACTTCAGATACTCTTATAGATAGCATTATGGTAGGAATTTGCTTTTTACTGACTATATTCACAGAAGATCCTTATCCAGACCAAGAACTCTGGAGTAATGGAACTCCTCTCCCTTGAAAATGTGAGACTGAACAAAATGGACACATTCAAAACACACACATTACATGCTCCATGTCTAAAAGATGTTTTCAAAAGGATCTGGATGCCAGTGTCTTTAATTCGGAATTTTCTTCCTAATTTGGAAACAAAATGCATCATAGTGTTAATTAAAGGAATTTTAAATACTTTGAATTTAACAAAGAGAAAGGTGACTTCATGGCTGCTTCACTACTGGAAATAATATTTTGGGATCTTTCTAGAGAATAATGAGAATTTTTTTAATTCATTGTTTTAAAAAATAAACTACTATTAAATAATCTTGAAAACATTATATCCTTGTGAATTTTTCTTGTGAATTGTTTACATTTCTTCCCTTCTCCCCTCACCCCTTTTGTGAATTATTTCTTTTCCTGGGCTTACATAATTTGTAAATTGGCATAAATCTAGTTAAAGGTTTCAATTCTGTGTTTTTCCTTTTGCTGTTCTGTGTGAATACAATATAATTTTCAGCTTTGTAGCAAATATAAAATATATATATTTTTACAACATAATCCTCATAGCTATACTCAAAACCGCCTATTATTTTTAAGTATTTGAGAACATATAATTTATTTAAACTGCTCCAAATGCTTTTGAAAAGCTTAACCTTAAGAGCAGTTTTACTCATGTATAAAAATATAGATATTGCCCTAGCCAGTTTGGCTCAGTGAATAGAGCAGTGATGGCGAACCTATGACATGCGTGTCAGAGGTGACACGCGAACTCATTTTTTTGGTTGATTTTTCTTTGTTAAATGGCATTTAAATATAAAATAAATATCAAAAATATAAATCTTTGTTTTACTATGGTTGCAAATATCAAAAAATTTCTATATGTGACACGGCACCAGAGTTAAGTTAGGGTTTTTCAAAATGCTGACACGCCGAGCTCAAAAGGTTCGCCATCACGGTGCTGTCCTCTCCTCTGTTTTTACTCTTTTTACTTATGCTCTCCCCTCTGTCTGAAGTGCCATGTCCCCTGCATGTCACCAGACTGACTCTTGCTCCTTGTAGGGGGCGAGGAGGCAGCCGATCAATGATTCTCTCTCATCATTGATGTTTCTCTCTCTCTCTCCCTCTCCGTTCCTCTCTGAAATCAACAAAGAAATATATTTAAACTATATATAGATAGATATTCTTGCATAAATGTCAAAGTAATAAAGGATATATTAGCAAAAGAAAAAATATATTATTTTTAGCAAAACCTAGAATAAGTTATGTGTTTGTAGCACTAGGTCCCATGTTCCTGATGATCAGTTATAGACTCTCTGAATCTAAAATGCTAGACTGACATATAACTTGTTCCTATGACAATTTCAACTTGAGAAGACATGCAGATGCTTGAAATCTTGCAAGATTTGTTTTTTTTTTCCGAAGGGTAATAGCATTTTCTTTCCAAAGCAGGCAGATTGTCCTAAATCAGGTTATCACAGTTTTGCTCTCCATTTGTTCTTCAAGGCAAGCTTTTCTAAGTTGTGAGAAGTGCACTTTTTATTTAAGTAGATTATACTGTAGCTTCTAGTTAATCTTTGAGACTAGAATAGTATATTTTTAAAATGTGCCTCCTTGTTAAATAGACACCATGACAGTGTTTGCACAGTGTATCGTTAACCTCCCGTGGAAGGTTAAGCGGCTGCCTCTGTATTTAAATCTGTTGCTGTGAGAAATGACTGGCAGTGTTGCACCCACCTACAGGGGAATGGGGGGAGCTCAGACTTGCACCTGTGGGATTAGGTGTAGCAGCAGGAAGCAAGAGCATTTACAGCATATAATTAACAAGGATTTTTTTCCCCTTTTTTAAAACAGCATGTTCACCGCACTAGGTGAGCTAGTGATTAACAGTTGAAAAAGAAGTTGCTGGAGTCTGTACCTCTACTTACACTCCTTTACTCACCGGTGCATTCTATTACTTTTGTAGCAGTCAGGGGAACTCGCCTCGCCACCCTTCATTTCCTTCACTATGTATTGATTTCTTTGTGCTCATGGAGAACTTTTCTAGTTGGTTTTTTTATGTGTGTGTGTGTGTGTGTGCCCTTTTAGTGCAGTTTTGTTAGCCAAATTCTGTTTTCTGAATCAAATTAGAAGTAACTTAGGGACTCCTATTTGATTTAGAAACGACTGCCCTAATGTTTATTAGGTGGGAGAGTTAATGCATAGTGATCTGTGGCTCTCAGAGGTTCAGATGGGAGCATGAAAAAAAAGCATTTACTCTCTCTAAGTGGTATTTAGTACCGAGTGTGCTTGCTGGGTGGCTTTTAATGGTTATTTCCTCATCTTCATTAGGAAAACTATAATTTAATTACCAATATAGAAAGGATTCCTAAACATAGCTCTCTAGAATAAAACCTTCTTGATACAAACTCATCCACATGCACAGCGGTTAACGTTTCACAGCTGCCCCTTCGCTAAGGTCGGTGGGCAAGTTTGGTGGGCAGCCACCGGCGCCAGAATTTGTAGCGATATTCTGTCTCCGCGATGTTGTCATGTGCTTTCTTTTCATTTACACCCAAAAAGACAAAAACTTAACGGAATGTGTTCAGTTTGTTGTTGTTGTTGTTGTTGTTGTTGTTGTTGTTTTTCAACTCAACTTCATTTCCTAACAAGATAGCATGTAATTATGGAATTAGATGCAGTGACTTCCAAAGTATGTAAATCTTGCTGCCATAAAACAGTCTTTGCACGAAGAAGCCGCTGAACCAGCGATAATGCCTTCTATCCAAACACATTTGTCCTATAAGTAGAAACTGTTTAAAAGGAAAATTACATCTTTTCAGCAGTTTATCAGAGATAATTACCCTTCATACAGCAAAGGAAGGAGAAAGTGTTTTTAAAGAACTATAATTCTAATTGGCAAATGTCACCAGCTGTTGCAGCTACTCTTACTTGTGTGTATTCTTTTAATGAATATATCTCATGCCACAAGCCACATGAAAATATATTCACTAGGTGTGAAATTCCCATATGTCAAAGTTTCAAAACTAGGTAAACAGCTCAAAGAGAAAGGAAAAAAAAAATAATGCTAATGAGGACCGTAAGAATTCTAGGTTTGTTTTCCAGGCAAGTTGATCTTAATTTGCCAAAAGGGGAGAAAATGTAATTTCAGAAAGAAAAACACAGAAACACTTACTTGGTTGAAATAAACTTTTAAGTTAGCTTTACCTCACACTCTCAACCAGAGATTCTCATTTCCTTAGAAAGTCGTAGAATTTTCTCAGCTCACAGATGTCTGTATTACATGCCTGGGGTCTGCCAAAGAGAACAGCATTTCATTTTCTCTGGGGCCTAAGCTATAAATGGTTAGTTTTAGAAGGTAGAAGATAAACTCTTCCTGGACCGAGTTTCATGATGTCTAATGTTATCTTGAAAGTGATCAAGGAGATAAAAAATACCTTAGAGTCTACGGCAAGTGTTTAAAGCCATCACTCTCCAGTCCTCATGGCTATGACTTAGTTTCCAGTGAGCCTGATGGGTCAAGTGGTTGACTAGGTTCAACTTCCAAGCATACTCTTCCTCTGAAAGACAGAAATGAAAATGGGGTTGGTGGGGGGAAATGGTGGAGAAAGCAAGCTTCCTGTGTGTATATATTCTTGAACTGCTCCTTTTGGGGCTGTGCCCAACCCCCTCAGTATCATATACAGCAGGGGTCCTCAAACTACGGCCCGCGGGCCACATGCAAATACAAATATTGTATCTGTTCCCGTTTTGTTTTTTTACTTCAAAATAAGATATGTGCAGTGTGCATAGGAATTTGTTCATAGTTTGGCAAGCTTCCTGTGTGTATATATTCTTGAACTGCTACTTTTGGGGCTGTGCCCAACCCCCTCAGTATCATATATAGCAGGGGTCCTCAAACTACGGCCCGCGGGCCACATGCAAATACAAATATTGTATCTGTTCCCGTTTTGTTTTTTTACTTCAAAATAAGATATGTGCAGTGTGCATAGGAATTTGTTCATAGTTTTTTTTTAAACTATAGTCCGGCCCTCCAACGGTCTGAGGGACAGTGAACTGGCCCCCTGTTTAAAAAGTTTGAGGACCCCTGGTATACAGCATAGCATTTTGTTCCTGGGCACCTGCCTGCAACTCCAACACTGACATAATGTGTTATTATGTATAGAAAATTGTTCTCATGTCATTTTCATTCTACAGTGGTGTGTGTTCTGAATTTTTTCCTTTTTGGTATCTTGACAAAGTTTGAGGGCATGGACAGAAACACTTATGAATGAGTTGTCCTCACATATTTATTGGTAGTGAGTAATCTTTCTACGAATCACCCTGCCTCTTCATTGGAAAAACTGATATATAAACACCCGCACACCACAGAAGAAAGCAACCTAGGTTTCGCTTGATTGTCCTTGTAGTTATTTCAACTTTTAAACATTGCTTATGAGAATTATGCAGGAAAATAGAGAAGGAATGAATTTGGTAACTTGCTGCCAGTATGCTTGGAATATAATTACCTACATTGTCAATAGAAGCTCTTGAAGGAAAGACATTTATATAGCTGTTTCAAATTATAACTGAAAACTAATGTTATTATATCAGGGTTATGTTTGAATGGATCCTTGAATTTGTGTGGTGTATATTTCCCTTTAGGCTAAATAGAAAAGCAGTAAAAACTTGTGATGCTCATTACCAAGAAATAACTTTGTTACCAAAAATCAAAATTTTATCAATGAGATATGCTCCTTGCCTGTAATGTATCCTGGATAAGAGATAGGGAATTTTATCATTGTATATAATATATGCTCCCCCCCCCAAAAAAAAAATTAAGTGGTAAGAACTTTTCTTCATTTTAAGGAGAAGGCACTACCAACTGTCCTAACATCACTCAAATGTATACCTTGAGTTGTTTTTTCACAGCATATGCCTCATTTAACTATTAATGTTTAATAAGTTAAAACCTTATTAAGTATGACTTAATAGTTAAATCATCCATATCTTCTCTCACCTACTTTCCTTGCAGTACTTACTTTTGCAAAACGAGTTTGTTTATAGAGGTCACTAGAGGCCCGATGCACAAAATTCATGCAAGAGTAGGCCTTCCTTCCCCTGGCTGCCAGCACCAGCTTTCCTCTGGCACGCGGGACCCGGGCTTCCCTTGAAGCCCTGGCTTCATCCAGAAGGATGTCTGGTCTAATTATGAAGCCTTGGCTTCATCCGGAAGGATGTCCAGTCTAATTAGCATATTGTGCTTTTATTATTATAAATAAGTGCATTCTGTGGATATGAAATGATTCAAGACTAACTTATTTGGCATCAATTCTATAATTTAGTTATTACTAATGCCATATACTAATTGAATAAGTAAATCAACATAGGTTATGACTCAACCCCAGGGGTGGATCATACAAATAAACATTTTTATTAACTGTTCAGCTATGTGAAACTCAAGGAAGAACTGAAGCCTAGAAGGAAAACTCTTGAGGAGCCTTCAGGTTTTGTCCTTTCCTCGTACTGATTTTATAGCAAGAAGGAATCATATTAACTGCCCTATCTCCTCTAACTCCAAATGTTGGATAACTTTGGAAAGTTATCTAATCCACACCTTTGGATCTTTATCAATACTCTTATCGCATTTCTAAAATAAAATAAAACATTGAGATAGTGTCGATAAATGTAAGTTAATAGAAGCAATGGATAAACTCAAAATTTTGCTTTATGTTTCATTTTGTAATGCATTAAGTGTTTTTTGCCCAGTATCTTCCTAGTAAGGTTTTATTCAGGTTAGTAAGAAAATTTATTTTGTATTCCTTAAGTACCCATACTTGAGGAAGGCAACCAAGGAAAGCTAACATATTTATTTTATTTTTTTAAATATATTTTATTGATTTTTTTACAGAGAGGAAGGGAGAGGGATAGAGAGTTAGAAACATTGATGAGAGAGAAACATCGATCAGCTGCCTTCTGCACACCCCCTACTGGGGATGTGCCCACAACCAAGGTACATGCCCTTGACCCCCCACTATGTGCCCGCAACCAAGGTACATGCCCTTGACCGGAATCGAACCTGGGACCCTACAGTCTTCAGGCCGATGCTCTATCCACTGAGCCAAACCGGTCAGGGCAACATATTTATTTTAATAGATGTGGATCAATCTCCCAAAGATGATGGAAAACAAATTGTATTTGAAATTAGGAAATGATTATTGCATGTGGGAATTTTTTGAAAAAGTTATTCATTTGTTCTGCTTGGCATATTGACCTTTTAAGATAGCCTTTTTAAAAAAATTATCATCCAAGGATAAATTTCTATTGATTTTTAGAAAGAGAGAGAGAGAGACAGACATTGATGTAAGCAATAAACATTGATCGGTTTCCTCCCATATGTGCTTAGCTGGGGATAGAACCCACAACCTAGGTATGTGCCCTGACAGGGAGTCAAACCCGCAGCTTTTTTGATGTACTGGATGATGTTCTCACCAAAGGCTCAAGATAGACGTTTTAAAAATATATATCTAGTTTACAACCACATATTTCTAATCATTTTAGTAATGATGAATAACTATGACCTCAAGTTATAGACATCAGTGATAAACTTTTATTTACTTTAATTGTGGAGTTTACTGAGGGTGCTCACTGTTCATTTGGGCTTGAGTATATTTTTCTGGAGCAGTTTTTGAAATGATTAGTGAATGATTTCCAGGGTTGTGATTAAATATTTTTGCTATCAGGGTCTGATATTATTTTCTTCGCCATGCTTTTCCCTCACCACAGAAACCAGGAATGGATCTGGCAGACACCTATATTATGTTTGTTCGGCAGAATCAGGATATTCTTCGAGAAAAGGTCAATGAAGAAATGTATATAGAAAAGTTGTTTGATGTAAGTAACTACTCTGCAAGGTGTGCTGGCATTACAGATGCTCTGAAGGGAAAGTTGCCTTTTGATGTGTTGGCAAAGCAGACTCTTCCTTTTATAT
>NW_005370153.1:891846-902929 GCF_000412655.1 Myotis brandtii
GCCCACCCCACACTGGGGATCAAGCCTGCAACCTGGGCATATGCCCTGACCAGGAATCAAACTGTGACCTCCTGGTTCATAGGTCAATGCTCAACCACTGAGCCATGCTGTCTGGGCTAGACTCTCCTTTTTTGATCCTTTTACTTCCATGCAGCTAATATCATTGACAATTTTAATTCTTTGCTGATGGAAACCTTAATTGGCTTCTCCTTGCACATGAAAACGGTCACTGTTAGAATGAGCGTCTCAAAACCCTTCTGAAGTGAATTTTAACAAGCGAGATGATCATCAGTTTACCACTGTGTCCAGCGTCCTTTCACTGGCCTCTGCAGCGCTCCATAAACACGATCCGATTGTAATGGACGTGGGCCTGCCCTAAAAGTTGTTTTAAGTCAGTGAAATACTCTTCAGTCAAACAAAGAAATAAGCTGCAGTGAAGGCAGATACCTGCCGCTGCCGTTTGTTGAACGTTTTGACCTTGACTGACAGTGCTGATGTGTGCTGACGGGTATAATAGTGCAGCTTTGTCAGTAGGAAGGTCTTCACTGACGCACAACAGCTCCTAGAAATGGGGGATTGGGACTTTTTAAAAAATATATTTTTATTGATTTCAGAGAGGAAGGGAGAGGGAGAGAGAGACAGAAACATCAATGATGAGAGAGAATCATTGATTGGCTGCCTCCTGCATGCCCCACACTGGGGATCAAGCCCGCAACTCAGGCATGTGCCCTTGACCAGCATCGAACCAGAGACCCTTCAGTCTGCGGGCCTACACTCTATCCACTGAGCCAAACCGACTAGGGAGAGGACTGGGACTTTAAATCTCATGATCCTTGAGCCATTTCTTGAATATCTGTAAAGGGGACTAAGAGAGCAGTCCATTTCAGTAACAGTGTTGTCATTCATGTGTAATTATTCACAGTCAGTCCAAAGGAAATGCTACTTTGCTTGTGACATAACTGTCTGTTCGCCACAAGGCTGATTCTGAAATGTAAGATTCGCTTTGAACTGTATTTATTTATGTACATCTCTGCATTTTAGAAATGCTTTTCCGGCAGTTTCATTTAATTATGCGAGCTACGGCAAATGTTTTCATAACAGCAATTCACGGGCTTCGTGGTGACACGTCAGCTGTGGCACTTACGGAAGGTCCTGCTACGTCATCGTCCCGCCCTGTTCTGCCCTGTCAGGGTCTCTGTTTGTCAGATTGGGTGGTCAAAACGAGTCTTCTCTTTCATGCTTTATGTGTCTAGCCTGTACCCAGGCTGTTTTACAATAAAAGTATCATCTGTTTTAATAAGCTAAGTGTTAATATGTGTGAAAAGAATGATTTCCTAAAAGCTTTGATGCCCTGCAGGGGTAGAAAAATTGTCATCCATCCAGCTGGCTCTTTTACAAAATACTGAAACCATATTAGCAACTTCTGCTTCCATTTGGTCTTGCTTTGAATTTACAAACATATGCTTCACTTCCTAGTTCTCTTACTTTTTTTTTTTTTTTTTTTTTTTTTTTTTTTGCTTATGTGGTAATTTTCAAAAATGTGAAACAGAAAAGGAAAGTTGAATTACTGTTATTCCCTTTATGTTTCTTTTTAGTCTAGCTAAAGCACATAGTCTGTGGTGAAGAAGGGTAGAGTCATTCTGGAAATAGGCCATTGTAAGCGTGTGTGTGTGTGTGTGTGTGTGTGTGTGTGTGTGTGTGTGTGTGTGTTCTTAGCATCTTCAATTTGTTGTCTTGGTGACCTATTTATTGCAAAGCTTGCTATCACTTCATAACTTTATAGAGGTAGAATTCTTTATCTATAATGATATTCCCCACTTCAATTCCACTTTATTCGCCAAACTTCTTTTGAAGACTGTGTTAACAATAACAAATGAAACTAACTAAAGTGGACACAAGAAAGCCAACATTAAAATGATGTGCTATTTACTTGTCCCAGCTATAGATGGTTTCCTTTCAGTGCCTAAACACCTGACCTGGCTGTGGGTTTGCTTCTGAATGGAGCCCTGGACAAGCAATCATTCTGGTTTGGGTTGGGAAGGTTCTGCCATTTTGCAAACCCCCCATAGAACATTGGACTTGTTATTTGTAAAATAGTTAAATGTCCTTAAACGTTCTAATATTTTTAAGTTTCACATTTTCATTATTGTAATTAAAAAATAAAATAGACTCTAATTCTATTGGTATGTCATCAAGAATAACATGTATAAGGGGGTACTAAGAGCCCTTAATTAGCCAAGACTGAATTCGCCTCAATTGCAGTTAGTAAATGAGAGGTTATCAAGTATGTGTTGAAAGGTAGTGTAAAATGTGTATCTTAAGCAACAGATCATTACTGAGAAACATTATATAATTATTGGAAATCCACGTGGCTGGAGCTTAAAATAATATTGTTCAGTGTTAAGAAACAGTTGAAAATAATGACCCTATAAATACTGTTAGCAACATTAGTCTATTACAGATAAAAGATTGAAGAGAACAATTTTATTCAGGCATCATGACAAACTTTTGATATTCTAATTAAAGTACCTTCTGAGTACCAAAGGAAATTAATCCTCTTAACACACCCACGTGTGTACACACACACACACACACACACACACACACACACACACACCAAATCCTGAGATGTTAAAACTAATAGTATCCTTTGAAGATCAAAAAAAAGTTAATAATATGCCCTACCTGGTTTGGCTCAGTGGATACAGGGCAGCCTGCGGACTGAAGGGTCCCAGGTTCGATTCCGGTCAAGGGCATGTACCTTGGTTGTGGGCACATCCCCAGTAGTGGGTGTGCAGGAGGCAGCTGATCGGTGTTTCTCGTTGATGTTTCTGACCCCCTCTCCCTTCCTCTCTGTAAAAAAAATCAATGAAATATATTTTTTAAAGTTAATAATAGGACAAATATCAAGACATTCTACTTCACTCCATAAGTGGTTAAACTTATAAAACACTCTTGCTTAAAACAAATGACTTCAAAAATATATAAATAATTTATGGCAGCCCTATGCTGTTAATAGGAGGAACCAACTTCAATTAGGTACATCCCTAATCCTTTCAAATTATCAAAAAGTAATAATAGCCTTAGCTATCACCACTACTATTCCTGGGGTACCTCCTGGTACATGTGCAGGGTGCTTTACCTATAGTATCATTTCTAACCTATAGGCTCTATGCCATCATCTCCATTTTATCCTCGTTTTCCATCTAAGGAACCTCCCATTCAGAGAAGATAAGTGACGTAAGTGTTGAATCAGACTTTGAAACCTTGTGTCTCTAGTTTCAAAGTCCATGCTATCTCTACCATAATTCATTACTTACAAAATTTGAAATGGTCAACGTGTTGTGGAAAGAGGGTTAGACCAGAAATACAGAAACCTGAATTTCAGCCACAGTTGTGCCATTAATTGTCTGAGTGAGTTTTAAGAAGTTATGTCACCTGTGTAAGGCTGAGTATAGTTAGTACACATGAACTGAAAAAGTTGGTCTAGAATCCCAGATGATTTCTGAAATCGCTTCCAGATTTTAAACCATCTAAATTAAATTAGTTCTAATTTTAGAAATGGTTAACATTGCTGTGTTGTTTGCATGCCAGGTCTTCCACCCCTAAGATTAGCAGTTGTTTTTATTTTATTTTTTGGATTTTTTTTATTCTTACATGAGGATATATTTGAGAGAGAGAGAGAGAGAGAGAGAGAGAGAGAGAGAGAGAGAGAGAAGCATTGAGGTGAGAGAGAAACATCGATCGGTTGCCTCCTGTGATTGGAATGGAACCCACAACCTTTTGCAGTATGTGAGGACTCTCAACCAACTGAGCCACCAGCCCAGAGTAGCAATTCTTAAGATTTTCTGTGATGACCAGGTGAAAACAGGGTATCCCACACAAGAAGCAAGAGCAAGTGCAGCAGTGGATAAGAAAGTAGAAAAGAGATTCTATATAAAAAAAATCTGTGCCATCTGACATTCTATGTATATGCCACCATGGTCTGAATCCCAGATTTGGAAAAGAGTTGGAACTCACATATTCTGTATTCATGCTAAGTGTTTCTGAGTGATCAGAATATTTTAAACAGAGGCTGTCTCTGCCTCTCTAGTAATCACTGGTACCCATGCTATGGTAAGCTTAAAATCTACATGCTAAATTTACTTTTTCAATTTAAAAAACGTATCTGGGTAAGAGAAATCTTTAAGGAAGTTTTCCTGCAGTGGGAGAGATAATGGACTCACCATAAGGTTGTTCCGCTTTGTAGGCGATCTCTCTTACCCCGTGTCCTTTTTTTCCTTTTAATATAAAATGTCAATGTCAGTATAGTAAAACCTCAAAATAACAGACTAAATCAGGCGAGGGGGTGTCCGTTAAGGCTGAAAGTCCATTATATAATAAAAGTAGGTTTTCTGAACGCATGTTAAAAATTGACAAGTTGGTTCATTTACCTGTTTTTACTTATGTTGACACATTTGTAATTAAAATTAAGTATGAAGGGTTTATTTCACAGGAGAGTTTTCTATATGCATTGCTGTGATGTTAAATTTACACTGAATAGATGTAGTAAATGTACACAGGTCAGAGGGGCAGGTTTGGGGCACTTTAGTCAACCCCTCAGTGTTGTAATATCCTCAGGTGCATTCACCAGTCTCAGTGAGTCACCAAGTGCACGGGCTGTCGTGAGGCTTAGCGCACGTGGGAACATTGGCCGCAGGTGTTAAAACTGCTTCAGAAATCATGCCACGCAACAACAGCAGCAATCACCCCAAGCATGCAATGCGTTGTGATCACGCGATAATCATTTGTGGACTTTGTTTATGAACGGTGACTCTTGAATTTAAATATGTAGACTACAGTGTTTTTTTGTTTTGTTATAAAGTAATGGATATCTTTTTTAAACTGTATTTTTATTGATTTCAGAGAGGAAGGGAGAGGGCGGGAGAGATAGAAACATCAATGATGAAAGAGACATCATTGATCGGCTGCCTCCTGCATGCCCCCTACTGGAGATCAAGCCGGCAACCCAGACATGTGCCCTTGACCAGAATCAAACCCAGGACCCTTAGTCCTCAGGCCAACGCTCTTGCCACTGAGCCAAACCAGCTAGGGCAATTACTACAGTGTTTTTTCCAACATATGGCCTATTTACTAAAATTTGTTAACATAACAGTGAATTAATAAACCTGTTAATTTATTTTTAAATAAGACTGTGAAACAGCCTCTCCATTTTTAAAAAGATTTTTTAAATTAATTTTTTGAGAGAGAGGAAGGGACAGGGAGAGAGAAACATGGATGTAAGAGCAAAACATAGATCTGCTGCTTCATGCACACCCCTAGCCGGGGATGAAGCTGCAACCAAGGCACATGTCCTGACAGGGAATCAAACCAGCAAGTCAGGACTCCGTTAATTTAATTATAAGCAAATCTTTGTTAAAAGTATTTTAAAATTAACAGAGTGTTCATTTTCACATGTGACATATGGACCGGAAATTTTGTCCATTACATGGAGGTCCACAAAACTGAGGGTCTAACGTAGTCTTTTTTAAATTTTTATCAAATCAAAACCATCTACAACTCATCTAATCCCAATGTAAACATAGGACAAAGATTTTCTAATTCTTAAATTCCATCCTTAATGTCTACTATGATGTTGCTTCCCACACTCTCAGGTTTCAGGACACACAGTGCCGGCCACAGGTGCCCATGTGTCAGGAGAGACACTGGTAACATTCCCGGAGGGCTTTGGGTCTCTGGTTGGAAAGTGGTGATGTTTTACATGTCAGAATTGACAGCTAGAGGAATTGCTGCAAGAGCACCCTCTGAGGTCATTTCCTAACGGCCAAGAACATGACAACACTGAGGGGTTGGCCAAAGTGCACCAACCTGCCCCTCTAAACCTCTGCAAATTGATTGGGCATTGCCCACCGTGAGTCCCTTTGAAACAATTTCATTTAGCGCTCATGTTGCTGAAGACACATCAGGGTGCAGTACTTAATTGGCAAATCATGCAAATGAAACATTCTCTTGTGTTATAAACTGATTAAACATTTAATTATTGAGGAGTTTCATCTCAATGACATTTTTTTAAAATACTGTTGCAGTGTCTTCTAAAATTAAAAGTAACTCTTTAAATGGTAGTTAATCAGCTACATTCATCCAAACAGTGTTTGATAAGGATTAATTTCTCAGAAGTTACCTTGAAAAAAAATTCTTTTCAGTAAAGAAACTCTAAATTAAACATTTAAGTAAAATTGACCTCAACTATATTAATGAGTTCAGTAGCCATTTTATGGTTCAATGCAATGAAAAGGAAAAGAAGGGGAAAAAAACAACAACTATTACAGGTAAGTGTGCTTCTCAAAAAAACTAATTTGGCACTTACTTCAAATAAGAAAGGGGGGAAATGCTCAGAATTTTTGAGTTTAGCATTTCACACTAATGCCCAAATTTTTGATTTGAGAATGTATTTCCATCCTCAGTAAGATCAATATTACTATCCTTAAGTTATTTAAAAATTCGGTTTATTGTTATGTTGATTTCCCAAGAATAGTGGAAGTCACCAGAGCCCGGGTAAGAAGGACTGCTGGTTAAACTTTCTTCCCATAACTCCCTCGGAGGGTGTGTTTACCACTGACCACCTACTTTTTCAGTCATATTCTTGGATGAATTTCTTTGTGTATATAATTAGCCTCTCTGTTAGGAAGGCAGGCCAGACCCCACTAAGTCTAAAGACTTTTTCACCTTCTTACATGTCGTAAATTTGATGATAGCAGAGATCTATTCTCTTATATGTGAATGTTGATTTAAAAATAACAGTGTTCCTCTTTTCAGTGACCTTTCCCTCTCAAGTAACTGGAAAGTTTTTGTATAGATTTCATAAATGTGTATAGATTTCCACTACAGAGTATGTTCTTTTTTGGCTTTGTGTGTATATAAAAAAGAATTCAAATCTGAAACATTACCTGTGGGTCCGTTATGTCCGTTGATAGTGATTCTCCTATCAACACTCAAAATTGCACATTCATTTCAGTCACGTGGCGTAAGAATTCTATTTCTTTTCTATCACTAGAAAGAGATGGATGATATAAGTTCAGTGATGTACTCGAGGCTATTTGAGATCATTTATTTCTAAACAGGTAATGTTGTGTACCCTGGTGCCTCAGTGTGTACTGAAGACAGATACAAAGTTTGACTGAGTGTTTGATATCTGTGTTCTCTGAGAAGCATTTCATTCATTTTGCAGTCACATGTGTTAACACTGTGTGGGTGAGCTGCTTTAGCACATTGTTTTCCGGTGTGTGTGTGTGTGTTCTTAATTGTATGTATTCCTGCATTGTTTTACCTACAGTATCTGGGCTCACATTGAAGTGGTTTGGCCTTTTTTAAGATAGTCATAGTCAAACTTGCTCTGTGTATTGTCTTACCTGCCTCAGTAAATGCCATACGGAGTTTGCTCTTTACCTTTTTTTTTCCCCTCAAAGTTTGTTTCCCTTTTAAACCTCTGCTCTCAAATTACAGCCGTCTGGTTCATTTTCGTTAATAACCCTTATTTTCATGTTATTATTTGTAAGTGTAAGAATTTATTTTTTTTAAGGGATCTATTTTGATGTGTGGTTTGTGCCAAAACAGCTTTGGCAAGCCCAGGCGGGGCTCGGAGCGGCCAGAGGCCCTCATTTGAATCTAAGCTGTTGGTGAATGAAAACCTGAGAAACTTGAGAGAAGTGTGCCTAATTGCCTCAAAGAAAACGCATGGTAGCTTGTTGATCTTGTTTCTTTGATAATTCAAAATAATCTTCAAGAAATATGTGGCCTCCTTACTTATATTCTTGAAATGTGATCATGGGACACAATTGTCATTTGGCTCATTCCCAGAAATTCACAACCTTGCATGAGGCACCTGGACATATGTGGCAGGTCTGGTAGCATCAGCTAATTAACAACACAGGCTTAAACAGGCACCTCATCTGGCAGTGCAGTTAGTTGCCTGATGGTGCTCAGCGGGATTGGGTAGTGCTTTTTATTTTTCTATCCTAATGGTCTGCTGCCCACCTAATTTTGCCTTATTGTCAGTCACTACTTACCGCAGCTTGGGGCCCTCCCAGGAGGCTAAATTATTATCAAAGGATTAGGGAGATGTAGCCTTGCAGCTCTGACATTTCTGATTACTTGTCTATGCCAGAACACTAATTAGCTGTGACTAATTAAGAAAAATGTTCCTGCCATAGAAAACCATTTAAAAGAACCGAGAAGAAGAAAAGCAATTCAAAAGCTGAGCAGTGCTCAGATTTACGGATGCTCTTTAGATTTCCACCAGAGCCTTAACTCACCTTTAATAGTGCTCAGGATTAAAAAAAAATCTCACATGCAGACTGATCTGAGGGCTCTACTTGACTAGGGGGGGAAATGTTGTTGATCACCTAAACACTCTTAGTAATGGTAAAATTGGCTTTGATGAATGGAAGATGACAAAACTTTCCTTTTCATCCAGATATTTTTCTAAACACCAGATGCTTTCAGTGTGCATCTGCATTCATGCAGCCATCCAATACCATAGACTTCATAGTCTTTGAAGAAATTAGAATATTCTTTCTACTGATTTTGCACACAATAGTTGAAAGGATTACTGGAAACAAGTTGAGCATTCCAGAAGTTACTCGGTATTGGTTTCATGCTGCATTCACCTTTAAGATGGTCTGAAGTTCTGGCTTCCCCATGCAGAACCCGGCTTTCCCTGGTGACTTGGCATGCTTGCACTGCAACTGGCCACGGTGCCTTCATGGAAATACACAGGCCTCCCCTGAGGCCAGCAGCTCTGTCCGTGGACCAGTGTGATGTTCTCATAGAACCGATAGCTGCTACTCTCCTTCTCTTCAGACCTAACTCCATCAGCAAGTGACGCATGGCTCTAAGGCCATTTGCTATTGGGGCTTTTTGAACTCCCCCTGTCAGCCACCCCCTCCGCAAGCTTTCCCTGCAGCATCGTCACTGCCACTCACAAGTGGGCACCACAGTGGCAGCCAGATGGCCACGATTATAAACACCTAAGCTTGAGACAGAGCCCTCGATTTCTCAAATTTCTCAATCTCAGCTCAATCCTAGATAAGTGACCATCTAAATATTGCTCTCTTAATCTGGCAAAATATTTTGTTCAGATTAAAGAAGATTCTCACCTCTGCCTCACCTAAATTCTTCATGCTGTTTTTTCTTGTTTTTGTTTTTTGTTTGGTTGGTTTTTGTTCCGAGGATATTTTTTTCCATTAGAGAGAATGGAAGGGAGGAGGAGAGAGAGAGAAACATTGATGTGAGACAGACACATCAGTTGGTTGCCTCCTTCATGCCCTCCGACCAGGGCCAGGGATCAAGCCTGCAACCAAGGTACGTGTCCTTGACCGGAGTCAACTCAATCTCAGCTCAGTTCTAGATAAGTGACCATCTAAATGTTGCTCTTTTAATCTGGGCAGAATATTTTGTTCAGATTAAAGAAGGTCCTGACCTCTGCCTCACCTAAATTCTTCATGCTGTTTTTTCTTGTTTTTGTTTTTTGTTTGGTTGGTTTTTGTTCCAAGGATATTTTTCCATTAGAGAGAATGAAAGGGAGGAGGAGAGAGAGAGAAACATTGATGTGAGACAGACACATCAGTTGGTTGCCTCCTTCATGCCCTCCGACCAGGGCCAGGGATCAAGCCTGCAACCAAGGTACGTGTCCTTGACCGGAGTCAAACCCAGGACCCTTCAGTCTGCGGGCTGACGCTCTATCCACTGAGCCAGACCAGCTAAGGCCTTCATGTTGTTTTTGAAACCCATTTCTCCTTTTCCTCTCAGTGGAGAACAAAAAGCAGGTAACCAGCATCCTCTAGGGCAGCGGTTCTCAACCTGTGGGTCTCGACCCCTTTGGCGGTTGAACGACCCTTTCACAGGGGTCACCTAAGACCATCCTGCATATCAGATATTTACATTACAATTCATAACAGTAGCAACATTACAGTTATGAAGTAGCAACGAAAATAATTTTATGGTTGGGTCACAACATGAGGAACTGTATTTAAAGGGCCAGAAGGTTGAGAACCACTGCTCTAGGGAATGATCTGTCCCTTATGTGAAGACTGTTATTAAGCCACCTGTCATACCTGTCTGCTCCAGAACAAGCAATCCCTGTTTGTTTAACTGCTCTTCATAGGCCCCTCTCTAGGCCTTTAATCATCCTTGTGGCTGTTCTTTGAAACTTCTCAAAGTCTCCTCTGTCGTGCGTAAGGTTCAGAGTCAGGAATGGGATGCGGTATTTGCATGTGGCTGAACAAGATTCTTTCCAGCCACATCGCTGCTTAGGCATTCTGATACATAACTGCCCGTCCTGTTGCTCTCCTGATCCTCAAATGTGGCTTCACGTACTGTCCACAGCTCTCTCCACTGACCTTCCCCTCAGTTACTGTCTGTCGTATACCCTTACAATGGATATGGTTATTAATGTAGAATGTTCATTCTGTCCATGTTTTGAATGCATATGGTCTAGACAACAGATCCAGTTCACCATTCAGTTACTATGTGTAAGGAATGGTGGTGAATGCGGGGATTAAAAGGCTAGGCATTGGTGTGGCCCCATGTAGTTGGCTATCACTGTCACAATGACTCAGTAGGATTCTAATTAGAATAGGAAAGTGAAACCCCTTTTATTAATAATTTATTCATCCAACCAGCATTTATTGGGCATTTCCTAAAGGCCACAGACTGTGCTAGAGGCTGAGAATATAATGTGACACAAGATAGACCGTCTTCACCCTAAGGGAGCTTATAGTCTTAGTATCAGATGGGTTTTTCGAAAAAGTTGTAAATTAAAATGTTTTACATGTCCTTTCAAAATACATTCTAGTGATCACCTATGACGTGTTAGTTTATTTCCGTCTGTTACAAGAACATGATTAGAAACTTGCTGAAAGTGAGGCCCAACACAAAGTGTGTACCTTGCTCCAGTGTTTGCAATATCAAGTGCCATGACTGTGAGATAAGGGCGCCCCCTCCCCTCTCCACCCTCTAAGACAGTGGTTCTCAACCTGTGGGTCGCGACCCCTTTGGGGGTCGAACGACCCTTTCACAGGGGTCG
>NW_005370153.1:902972-919181 GCF_000412655.1 Myotis brandtii
CGAAAATCATTTTATGGTTGGGGGTCACCACAACATGAGGAACTGTATTAAAGGGTCGCGGCATTAGGAAGGTTGAGAACCACTGGTCTAAGAGTTCTTTGCTCCAAACCAGGCTCACACCAGCTCCCGGGGGCAGGGCGGGGGGTCTCTAATGTTCCCTCAAACTGAAGTCAGCAATGCCATCGCAGTGATGTTTTCTGCCCTTTTCACAGACAGCGCACAAAGCCAACACGTACTGTTGCTCTCCTGATCCTCAAATGTGGCTTCATGTACTGTCCACAGCTCTCTCCGCTGACCTTCCCCTCAGTTACTGCCTATCATATACCCTTACAATGGATATGGTTATTAATGTAGAATAAGCCAACAAGTGTAGAAGGTACGAGGATGGGTCAGGTGGAGGTACAAATGCACAGGCCGCACAGCCAGCCCTGCTCCAGATGTGCCCCAGAGCCTCAGAGAGCCCCTAGGAGTGGGCCCCAGTGCCCTGAGCACCTGCTGGAGAGGCAGCCCCTAAACACATCAACAACAGTGGGGAGTGTCATCAGACTGTTGTGCAAACGTGTATATATTCCCTCAAACTGAAGTCAGCAATGCCGTCGCAGTGATATTTTCTGCCCTTTTCACAGACAGCGCACAAAGCCAACAAGTGTAGAAGGCACGAGGACAGGTCAGGTAGAGGTACAAATGCACAGGCAGCACAGCCAGCCCTGCTCCAGATGTGCCCCAGAGCCTCAGAGAGCCCCTAGGAGTGGGCCCCAGTGCCCTGAGCACCTGCTGGAGAGGCAGCCCCCTGAAACACATCAAAGCGGGGAGTGTCATCAGACTGTTGTGCAAACGTGTATATATGTGTGACACTCATATATGGACATGGACATGGGGGTGATTAGGACTTTCTCCTTTATTTAACTCATCACCTAAATGAAATTAGACTGTCACCTTTAAAGCTCTGTTTTAGTCCTATGTGTGACACTCATATATGGACATGGACATGGGGGTGATTAGGACTTTCTCCTTTATTTAACTCATCACCTAAATGAAATTAGACTGTCACCTTTAAAGCTCTGTTTTAGTCCTGTGTTCAATTTCTTTAGCCAAAATCAGTTGTTTACTTTTGGGTGATTTCTACAGTTTTAACATCTATCAAATTACTTTTCTATTCATGAACGATGATTTAAGTCAACAATAAATCTGGCTCTGACACTCTTCTGTCCTTTTTCTATTGAAAAGCTGCCCTGTCACTATTATATGTGTAGCATTTCATATTTCCAAATATCTAAAGCATTCAGTCCTTCAACAACTAGGCAATGCATGTTGTGTGCCTGACATTCTGGTAAGGGCTGGAGGTAGCAATAAAAATATGAATCATTGCTGTTTGGGGATACAGCCCATTGAGGTGGACATACAGTACGTTCTACAATGTTTTTATAGACACCCGTACAGAGTTCTAGGAGCAGAAATACAGGAGCAGCTAACTCTACCTAGTAAGAGAGAGTATTGGATTTATAGCAGAAATAATGGTTGAACTGAGTCTTAAAGGTCAACTTGGATCTGGCTGGGGAACCGTGTGTGGGGTTAAACGTCGAGACAGTGGACTGGCCCAGAAACGCAGCATCCAGCAGAGCAGCGGGTCGTTCAGTTTGCTGACAAGGGTTCCCGTGGGAGTGCACTGAGTCGGAGGCAGAAAGGTAGCCATGTGCTTCAGTCCTTACAGCACTCTCGAAAACTAATTTTGGAATGATTGTTCCCCATTTTTTTTATAAGAAGACTGAAGCAAGAAAAAGTCTGCTGATTCTTAGACCTGGGTTTTATCTCAAAACAACTTGTTCCATTCAGTTGCAGTTCCTGGAGTCCAATTTATTTTTTACCCAGAGACCCTTCATTATTGATTTAGATGCAGTACTGACCAAAATTTTATCTGTAGTGTTCAAAATGAACCATTCAGCTATATGAAAAGGTCAAAGTGCCCCCAATGAACTATTCATGGACTATGACTGTGCCCCAAACTGGTGCATATGCCAGTATAATTGGATTGACCCGAGTTCATTTTAGTCAAAAGAGTCGTCAAACTAGTGTCCACCCCATCATTTAGTAACAACTGATTATCTGAAATTTTCACTTTATATAGTCATTAGTCTTTCTAACATTCGGAAAAGAACCACAGAATAAATGAATAAATGTACAGAAGTGCTTGCCCGCTTGGTGATGATGAATATTAAGAACAGTATGAATATTAAGAACAGTATTTATTTTAGTCTCCTGTGTAGTGTGGAGAAAGGTAGGCTAGTGGAATAACATTACCATCAGGACACCTTGGAATGAAGGAAGTTTGGATTAATGTCATAGTAGTGAGTGGAAAAGAGCTTGTGAGACTCCCAAGTTCTGTCACTTGCCCTGCTCTGTAACTCACTCTGTTTTGTATCTGAAAAGGTTCTAATTCACCTGAAAATATCTTGGTTATTACATTGAGACATTTTTAAAAAGAGAAAGTATGAAAAAAAAGTATTGAACTTCAAGAACAGGAAAGTTTTTCCAGTATTTAACAAGCATTTATTAGATACCTACTGTATGCCAAACCTGCCAGGTTAGCTCTTTTTACATTTTCTCATCATAGTGCTCGTGAACTCTCATTTGCAGACTTCCTGGTAGAGTTTTAAAAAGTACAAATCACCCTGAATGTGAGGCTATTGGACATGGAAGAAAAAAGACATGAATCAAATACTTCTCTGGTCTGTGGTTTTAAAAAAGAAGAAAGCTACAAACATGGATCAGGTCCCCTTATGAATGAGGCAACGACCTTTGTCCACATTGCCTTGTTTTGTTACAGTGAAAAAAAAATCCTTTCTGGTATTCCTAAGCATTTGGGTGTATGGCACTTTAAAATGTCTTAAGGGGACCTGTGGGAGATGTGTAGCTTATGAGCCATTTGGTTGGTTATCCTAACAGGGAGTGTGGTTCTTTAAATAATTTATTTACATATTACATCATTGGGTTTACAGATATCCTTGAAAATGTAGATTGTGTTAATTTGTAAGGAAATGTGATGGACTTAACAGTATCTCCTGTATGACTTCACAGTCCTGTGTTAGATCGACTAGCAAGAGCCACCAGGAATGATCGAGTTGTTTTCTTAGTTGTCTGCTAGAAGCAACAAATTATCCTTAAAGAATCAGAGATTTTATTGACAGAACAAACTGTTTTCTAGAAAGAAATTGAATAGCCTAGAGTCGTGAGCACAGACTCTGGAGTTTAGATAGAAGATAAAAATCGTAATCCTGCCACTTATACTTGCATAAATGTGGATTAATTGCTTAATCTAAACCCAGTTATCTACCCATAAGCTCAGTTTTCATAGGCAGAATGGGGATAATAGCCATCCATCAAGGTTGTAAGAATTAAATGACATTTTAACTGATGCACTCAATTAAGAAAAATATGTCAGATTCCTTTATAATCGGAATTCATAAAGAAAATAGTAATAAGAATAACTGCATCTTACAGTTCTTTATAGATCTCATGCATTCCACATTACACCTTGTTTGACTTTTATATGGCACTACTTCATTAAAATACCAAAATGAGTAAGTTAAAAAACAAATAGGTGATAGAAAGCTCTGGAACTCTAAGCTTGCATTTTTTTAAGAATAAAGCTATATTTAGGCCACATATGAAAAGAAAAAATATGGCAATTTAGCTTTTCCCCTCAGTTTTACAAGAATCACAAGCTATATTGTTTCTAATCAAGCACTTTACTCTGACAAATATAACCTCATGGTATTTCTGGAGATTATCAGGATCTAATTATTTTAGAGCTATATTCATAAAGCCTGCCCTTCACATTACAGATGAGAAAACTGAGGCGTAGAGAAAGCCAGTGATGGGCTCAATCAAATAGAGAGTAGCATGAAAGGGGGCCGCACTACTCGCCTCTCAGCTTCCCTACTTTGCTCTGCTGTGTCGTCAGCCAGCCCTCAGCTGCCACGTGGAGACGCGAGTCTCTGTCTTCCATCCTGGGTCTCGCTGGGAATGTTGATAAGTGTAGGTTAGGCCTGTATTTAACCATAAGACTGGCTTCGGTTTTCCTTACATATAGCCCTTACTCTTATTCCAAGCCAACAACAAATTCACACTTAACACTTCCAAAATGATTGTGTTTTAGGGTCTGTTTTGTGAAGCTAAATATGGTCATTTTCGCAGGATGCCTTGAACAGAGGAGGAAATGTTGATATCACTGTATCCAACTTACCGTTAAAATAAACTTTGCGTTTTAATGTTTAGAAATGGGAAGTGAGTGGCGCTAAATTTAGTTACACTAAATAGATGTACGGTCGACAGTGTGTACATAATAACACATTTCTATGTACTTGTTAATAGACTGGTGAAACTGTCAGGCATGAATATTTCTAAGTATTTTGTTGCTCTCTAAAGCTACCAGTCATCCTAAAGGATGGCTTATATTTATCAAACATATCAAAACCTTCAGCATTTCAAGAATATTATGTTTTTATTCTATTAAACCTTGCATTAAAAAGGTACATCTTTTCTAAGGTGAGATTTTTCTAGATGGTATTTCAACACAGTGACTCAGTGCCTGTAAAACAGCTTTTCTTGAAATAGATGAAGACATACATGCCTACTGTGGAAGTTCAGCCACTCCATATCGTTAGTGCACTAAAAAGTGTTGGTTCTTTTCTATTTTTTCTGTTGTTCACCTATTGAGACGAGCATAGCTGGAGAAAAATGAGAGTAGATCAACTAGTTGCACCAATTCATAATCAATAAAAAGCTAAACACTTAAGCAGAAAATATGTCACAGATTTGTCCCCTGGCAAAGCGGCTATTTTTACCTTGCCATCATCATCAGAAGCCACATTCTGACGGAAATCATTTGCTGGAAGCAGCCGCGATATATAAACCCTATGTGGTCTTGTGAGTCAGATTTAGGAATATCAGCTACAGAGGGCCTAAAGGCATTGTGCATTAGTATGTATTGAGACCTCATTGCAGGTGGCAAGCAGCTGGACTTGTTAAAAATAAAACTTCCCAAATAAATGTGCAATGCTGGTTTCCAGGCAATACGCATTATACTTAATCGAATCATCCTTAAAATGTTATACATTAGCAGAAAGGGAACCTGTGCGCATTTAGTATATTTGTTTTGCATCTCCACTGGCCAACAGAATAGTGGAATTCCTTAACTGCTTCTCTTTAACTTGCATGAAGAAAGCACGGTATGTTGCTAAATCTCTTTTCACCCGCGCTGCAGAGAAACAACTTTAATCCTTGTTAGAAAATTGCCGAGTCTGGGGCTGACAAAGAGCTCATGCTTGTTCCATTGTTAGTGCTCCGGGGCCCCGAGAGCAGAGCCCTTTACAGCTGCAAGGATCCCGCCCGGCTCAGCTGCACTATTTAGGAGAGGAGGTTTGTCAATTTCTATTGACAATGGAGAGAATTTTTC
Organism: Myotis brandtii; assembly: GCF_000412655.1. NCBI lineage: Eukaryota > Metazoa > Chordata > Mammalia > Chiroptera > Vespertilionidae > Myotis > Myotis brandtii. Next base: position 908,428 of record NW_005370153.1, read on the forward strand.
AGGGCCTGTAGTAGTGTGGCACAGTTGGGGATCAATGCCAGCCATTCAGGCTGCACCCTCTTTCATTGCTTTGGTTTGTTAATTCAAGACTAAAGGTCCACGGAGGGGGTTCGGGGTGTTTAAGAAAGCTGATGAACTGTTTAAGAAAGCTGATGAACTGCAAGCGCTCATAGCCGTGGTGTGGCAATTTCCATAGTCAGTGGCAACTCCGGGCACGGAGGGAGCTGTGTCCTTGTTGACCCTCTTGTTATTAAAAATGCACAAGTGGTGCGCTTCTCAATATTTCCACACTCTTTCATTGTCAATACCACCTTCTGAGCCCTTCAGCTTGTTGCTTGCTCTAAAGATCTTCTTAGATTGGGTTTGAAAACTTCACCTTAAACACTAGATTAGACTGATGTTCTGTTTTCCGTGCTCCTGTTGATTTGTTGAACCTTCCCAGGGCTGGAAAGCAAGTAGCAGCTTGATGGGGAGACGGGCTGCTAATATGATTTACCAGTCTACAGTCATGCACAATAAGTGTGAATAAATACAGGGGTCTCACAGAGTCAACCCTAGCCTTTCCTTTCCTTTTATTTTTGCTTTAAAAGAGATATCTCAAGAAAATGAAGTGAGTAATACATGCCCTTACAGGAGCTGAATGAACCACAAAAAGAAAAAAAAAATCTATATTTTGTTAACGTGGTAGGCTGCTGTCATGGATTGGTGTAGGGGAAAAAAAAGATAGAATATACACTGACTGCTTTATTCCAAAGCAAAGAATAAAGCAATAATGCCACAGCCCTGGCTCCAGGGCAAGCCGCAGCGCCCCTTCCTTGTAAGCCCCTGACGGGAAAAGGGAATAGTCAACCAAGTTCTTTTAAAAAATTAACTTTTCCAAAATGAAAGGGCATTTTCGAACACTCAGACTTCACTGCACATTCATCCTTTTTCAAACCGTTTTCCCTTTGTTTTGGGAGGGTGGTTTGGTTTGGTGGGGGCAGGGGCTGAAGCTAAGCTGCTATCTTGGATTTTTTTCTCAAGATGAAAACCTAGGACTCACCATACTTCAGCACCCCAAAGAGAAAACTATCAATTCCAGCTCCAGAAATAGGAAAATGCTAGAGATTTGTTTTGTGTTTTTTGTTTGCGTGTGTGTGTGTGTGTGTGTGTGTGTGTGTGTGTGTGTGTGTGTGTTTCATCCTATACAAGAAAGGAGAGTGTTTTTGTTTTTGTTACTTTATTCTTAGTAGCAACACAAACTGAGCTACTGCTTTCTCTTCATTTGCTTGATTTAGCTGAAGTTCTTCAAAATGCTTTAACATGGGAACCAAAAAATATGCATTCTTACCAGATACTATCATTTTTCTTATAGAATTTTCTATATAGAATAATTTGTTGGCCTTTAAAGATTATGGTAAAGGAGATTAAAAATTCTACTTAAGAGTAGTTCTCTTTTTTCCCCTGTGTTTTTATGTGTGTGCATATAGAATAATTTGTTGGCCTTTAAAGTAAGATTATGGTAAAGGAGCTTAAAAATTCTACTTAACAGTAGTTCTCTTTTTTCCCCTGTGTTTTTATGTGTGTGTTTTTGTTAACTTTGGATCATTTATTCTAGAATTGGTGTTTTTTTTCTAAAATTATAATTTTGTCATTTTTATTAAAGATATTACCACATTAAAAATAAATTTCTGTGTTACATTAGGTGTCTTTTTGATTACCACATAACCATTAGTATTATTCATATGTAATAGAAAAATGAAGTAAAATTAATTTTAAATTATGTAAGGATTTTTTTAAGAAAAAATACATATGAAGTAATTTAAGAAAGTATTTTCATTTTCCTCAAATTCGTACAACTTACCATTTTTATAGTACCTGCACAGTCAGACAGATTAACTAGTATGTTATGCTAGACTTCATACAATTTATCATATTTTGTCCTCCCCCCCCCAACAAAAAGAAAATTTTATTATCCCCTGCAGAAGGAATAGAATTTAAGAGTCATAACCATCATGACTACTAGTATATTTTAGCTTTCAAATTATGTGGGAAGGAGAAAGGGTCTTAATTCAGTGTACTCGTCTTCAGTATCACCAGTCTGGTGAGTGTTTACCCGTATTAAAATAGAACTCAAGAAGTTAAGACTAAAAATAATTTGAAATAAGAAAGCATAGAATTTAAATGGTATCAGAAATAAAGAGATTATAAAAGATTTTAGATTTAATATGTCAGCTGAAGTACTGAATTCATTAGCAGTTCATTTTTTAAGAGTTTAGGAATTTGTCTCATCTTATAAAACTTATTTCTGATACTTTTACATGTCTTAAAATTAAGAAAGTAATCTTTAGAAAAGAGCAAAATTAGGTACATGAATAACATTTTTTAAAGATCATAGTCTAACCAATTTTTAAGATGTTCACTCATCCATTTGATATCATAGTATTTAGTAAATCAGTTCTTCACTTTATCTAGCTTATCTCATTTTAAACATGTATGTTCAGTGTACTAACAAATCAATAGAAAGAGGTCTGATGAATATGAAACCAAATTCATTCTTAACTTATGCTTAAAATGCCATTTCTTTTACTAAATTTTATTAGAACAATGTTACTACAAGTCCAGATGAATTTCAGACTTATTTGTATCCCTTGAGGTTTCTCTTAGAAGTTGAATTTACTGTTTTATTATGTGAAGAAAAATATTTAAGTTTTTTTTATGTTCAAATACCTACAAACATATGCATACGTGTGTGACCTGTAATGTCACTATGTTTATGTATACAAACAAGGTACGAGATTTCTTCTCTTTCAAAAACTCTCATCATCTCCTAAGTGCTGAATAGACGGGTATTTCTCATGGTTACCTGAACGAGTAGCATGATTATTCTTACAGAATCACCTAAACCCAGCTTGGCGCATGGTAGTCATTGAATCTCTTAAAATGTCACCACTGACAGTTTGCCTTTTTTTTTTGACAACTGAAACAAAATTCCTCCTCTTGCTATACTTGCAGACATTACATATGAATAGGAAATTACATTGAAGAAGAATTTCAGTTTTCCCCTAAAGAGAGTTGTAATAAACAGAGGTAAATGAACCATCCAAAACCCTCGCAAAATGGAACAGAAACTTTCCTTTCAACTGACAGCTGTTTTGTGATTCTTTTAAGACACTAGGAAAAAACAAAAGTCAGAAGAATTCCATCCTGATGATGTTCATGCCTACAACCTGAAATTTTTATTTGAGGTGGTTTTAAAAGATTTTGGCAAATACTTGACAATCAATAGCAGGTACATGTGTGCTTGAGGATTGTAGTTCAGTGAGCTGTGGCTATTTTTGCCATCAGTCCTTCAAAATGTTATTTCTAGGCATTGACTACTTGCATTATGGCATAATGCACCTACTCTTGGATTTTTACATAACATACAAGCTAATGGCAAATTTTCCTTTGAAAATTATTTACCTGTTTTTTCCTGCTATTTGGCAGTCCATTCAGTCCCATAACGTGTATTTAGTATCCATTGTTACCTACAAATTGCAAAGCAGGCCAGTAGGCAGCAAGTGCGAAAACAGTTTCCCATGAATATGTTACTGCTGAAAGCCTGCAATGTTAATTCATGGGAAGAACAGGCCAGGTCAGCTTAGCAGATTCTCTAGCTAAACATACAATTCTGTTAACAGGAAATTATAGCGTTATTGACTTCAAGTGCTGATCTGTGGTCATTTCAGAGTGTTTCATTACCCCCTCATTACTGAATCTGTTAAATGAATACTGCAGAGGTTTTTTTTTCTTTCCTCTTCTCCTCCCCTCTGCCCCCATCCCTCTTTCCAGCAATGGTACAGCAGTTCCATGAAAGTCATCTGTGTGTGGTTGGCAGACAGATTAGACCTTCAGCTTCATATTTACCAACTGAAGACACTCATCAAGATCGTGAAGGTAAACAAAATGTGTGTAGATGTGAATTACCCAGCAAGCTATAAAGAGTAATGGCAAGATATTGACATACAAATAAAGCATCTTGTTTGATGTGACTCAGTGGGTTTAAGTACTTTTCAAACAACACTGTCAGCAGTGATGTGCTGCTGTTTATTTCCATTTCCAGTTAGATTACTCAGTAAATATAAACTTATCTTCTTTGCTCTAATAAATAAAAAGTATGTTGTTATCAAGTAATCACAATTTTACATAACATACAGAAAGCCCCTAGCACATTTACCTGAAGGTAGGCGGTCCACAATAATTTTGTATTTTCTTAGGTATAGAAATGTTTTCTCGTGATGTATTTCCTCCCTATTTACTGGGATCATATATCATTAGGAGGCCTTTTTCATTTGTCAGTAGGATAAGGAGAGCCTCCATATGTTATCAAGTAATCACAATTTTACATAACATACAGAAAGCCCCTAGCACATTTACCTGAAGGTAGGCGGTCCACAATAATTTTGTATTTTCTTAGGTATAGAAATGTTTTCTCGTGATGTATTTCCTCCCTATTTACTGGGATCATATATCATTAGGAGGCCTTTTTCATTTGTCAGTAGGATAAGGAGAGCCTCCATTCTTTTGTTATATCCTGACACAAAAGTAATGCATTGTCACTGCCTGAATTCTTTGGAAGCATGCCTCTTCCTCTATGTAAGGATCATCAGTGTCAGTGCTGGGGACCATCAAAACTAACAGATGTCATATCACGTCAGCAAGGCCATTTTGACTTTTGCTCTTGAAGAGAAAAGGTAACAGCATATGTTATGTTTAGTGAATAGAAGCTTTACTTCAGTCTTAGTACCATTTATCAAATTAGTACATACCTATATATACACACATACATAAAGTTATGTATAATACATATGTGCCTATATATATGTGTGTGTGTGTGCACATATGTATTTATGTATATGTGCATATTTATGTGTGCTCATATGTGTATGCTCATGCACACACATACACACTCACGTATACACATCGATTTTCAAAGTGTCATTCCTGACCTGGCATTATCAACTACATATGTGCCTGTATATATGTGTGTATGTGCACATATGTATTTATGTATATGTGCATAGTTGTGTGTGCGCATATGTGTATATGTTCATGTGCACACATACACACTCATGTATACACATTGATTTTCAAAGTGTCATTCCTGACCTGGCATTATCAACATCACCTAGGAACTTGCTAGACATGCTGACTAGTTATCTAACCCCAGATCTACTGAATCAGAAACTCTGAGAGTAGGGCCCAGCAATCTGGATATACTGTAGTTGTTCAAGTTTAAGAACTACTGTTATATCATTAAAGGAAGTTTTTGCCGCATTAAAATACTTCCCATCATTCTCTTGGTTCCTGCAATCTAATTAGAATGCAAGTTATTTTGTGCCATAGACATACAGGTTATCACAGATTGGAAAGACCCACAAATAGGAAAGTTCTGTTCCTAAGTAAGAAGTTGGCAAACCTGGCACATAGAACCAGATCTATAATGGCACGGTAATAGCAATCATGATTAGTCAAAAATAACAAGTCACATGATAGCCATCTACTAACACATTACATTTCATCCAGGACACTTCTTACCAGGTATTAGTTATTTTTAAAAGAAACTGAAAGCACGCTAAGACGTGTTCGCATTTGCCTTAATTTCTTTATTGTTTCTTCCTTGTTTCTATAAATGTGATGCAGAGAGCTTTCAAATGAAGTTTGTCTTTCATAAAAGAGAATCAGGATAATCTGGTTCTTACCTTCTAAAAATATGTATTATGTGAAGGTTGCCGTCTATACTGTTGGGATTAGCTGGCTGCCCTTATGATCAGCCTCATTTTCAAGCTGATGTCCACTGGGTTTAGGGTGTCAGAAGTTACATATTCAGTCAATTAATATTAGTTAATAAATTAAGCTCTTTACTTTGTTTTTAGAATAAAAACCTTTTTTTAGCTTCTTTTTTGTCTTTTCAATTAGCCCATCATTTGTTTCTTTCAAAATTATTCCTTTTCTCATATTCTCAAGTCATTGCAGTTAAAAGTCAAGCACCAGTAAATGTTTTAGCAGAAAATAACAATTAATGCTTTCTTGAATTTTACAGCGACACTTCCATTGTACTCTAAGCCAATTGATTTATCTTAACTTTAACATATTTTTCATTATGGCTGCCAATAGCTAAGACTGATAACTATGAAATTAAATTTCATGAATATGTTTGACTTCCAATGTTTTGTTTTTCACAAGCAGATTCGGCCAATGCTTTCTTGGGCCGATATATTTATTCAAGTCATAGGGCTTTATTTAATAATTTAAATTAATTATTTTCACAATAAAAAATCAGGATAAATTAATAATTTCGTGTTCTAATGGTTTTTTCTTACTTTGACTATAAAGAGACTTTAACCAATTTCAGACATGAATTCGTCATTTTTCAAACCTATATGGTTATGTTTATAATGATCATTTTCCAATGAATTTAAGGAGAATTGTATGGAATTATGAAGGCCCTTGATAGGCTTTCCTTTCATCCAAATCCCTTAGACTTGGCCTGCATGTGACAGCAGAGTAGTCTGCTCTCCCCAGGAGTCACGGTCCTCCACCTTGGCAACTTAGTCCTTACTACTCACAAGCATTGTCATTGTTCTCTGCCCCTGGAGACCCAGACACCATCTACATTTACCTGATAGCCAACTTTGTCCCACAAAGATACTTAGACATTACTTGCTTTATTTATGTTGCAAAAAAAAAACACCCAAAAACAAAACCCAACTAATTCTAGTAAGATTTTCACAAAATGTTTAGGACTAAGAAGCCATTTGCAAAGTTTTAACATCAGAATGATTTACTTGGGGAGGGAAAAAATAGAATCCTCATATAATCAAAATGGTGGACTGTGTTCTCTCTGGTGGCCATGTGACATTTCAAAGCAGTTAACATAAAGCAGCTGCCTCTTTTACTAGGAGAAAAGGCAAGTGAGCAGCACCCTATGGCAGACACTTAGCTTAAATAAGAGCCAAGCAGACCTTCCCTGGCAGCCACAGAGGCTGTCCAAGTGTAAATAACATTTTGTGAATTCTAAAACAAGAGAAAGATTGCAAGGGTACCTGCCCCTAACTGCTGATCGCTTGCTAATAAAACAAGGAAGTGGAGTCTTAATTATATCTACGTTAGAAAGCCTTCACAATACAAATCTGTCCCTGCTGACTTATTGATAATCAAACTAAGTCTAAGGAAAGTCATTCCATAAAATAAGAAAGTAGGATTCACAAGCCACATATATAATTATCAGTGGAACAATAATATTTTAGACCAGATAGGTCATCTGTAGATGAAAATTTGGGTGTTTGATATCATTTTAATCTATTAGACACTTATAGGCTTGAACACAGATCTCTATGGTTGTAATACCATGTATTTCAGTTACTGGATTCTTTAGACAAAACTTACCTTTCAGAGTTACTTCATGGGTTTTCATATAAATGATCACAAATTTTGATGTATTATTACTAAGGTACCATCTTAGAAAGAGATGAGGATGGAGGATTGTTTGTGTCTTAAAACAAAATATTAGAATCCAAGTAAAAATAGTTCTGATCACTTAAAAAGAAAACTACACTCTGCATCTAAATTTTGCTTGCTGTTGCGATACTAACTTCAGATTCTATACAGTATTCCTCACAGTTCAGCTTCTTTTTTAGATTTGGTGGACTTTTCAAATATGAATTTTATTTATAACCACTGATTATTCCAAATAAAAAAAGTATTTACCCTCCATACTTACTTTTGACAAATCACTTCTGAAACTTGTTGTAACAACATGGGGCATAAGTCAGATGAAATAAGACAGGAAGATAAAATATGCAAATACCAATGAGCCCACTACCTTGTATCCAGAAGGCTGTTAGTAGGCCAGTATCTATATCAAGGGGAATCAGATGTCATCCGTCAGCACTTTCACCCCATGTGAAGAAGCTCCTTTAGCTCAACCATCTGAATAGTATGATATTTGCCTTCTGTCGTGAGTGAAATCAAACATCCGTTAATGTTAATTTCCAGATATTGGAGTTATAATATTGTGCCATCAAGTACAACATTCCTTCTTATTTTACTGTATTCATCTATTAAGTGCAAAACTCCCCTCTCCCCCACCCCCCCACCAAAAAAAAGATGACCATTAGCAATCAGTGGCATATTGATATGTATAGAAGATACTTTGGGGCCAGTTCATTGAAATCTGTTTAATATTCTAAAGCTAATATAGGACAGTTAAATTATATTTAAAGATATTTAGCTTAAAAAATGTCCTTAGAAGTGCCTCAACAGAATGGAAATCTTCATTTGTTCTTTGTTTCCCTGTTGAACTAATTCTCGATTTCTTTCTACAACTTTAAAAATCAACACTAAAATACCTGTATTGTTTAGTCATAGAAAAATCATATCTGAGGAAAATCACACGTAAGGGGAAAGTGAAATTAAGGGAAGCTTTACAGGATGCATATCTGAAGTGCCACATAACCCAGAGTTCGGTTGTTTTTGTTGTTTTTGAGAATCACTGTAGAAACAATATCATGGTATTCTATTTTTGACATATAACACACCAAATTATAATTTACTGTTTCACAGAAGATGTAAATACATATTTTATTAGCCCATCTATGAGAGCTTTATGCCAGAATTTGACAATTCACAGTCCAAAGGAATTTCAAAGGGAAAGGACAGAATGCATAGACATTTAGGTGTACACAAAATTGTATCCCTTGTTACATATAAATAAATTTTATAATTCACAAGCAGTGAAAATACAAACTTCTTTTACTGATAATAGGATTAATCTTCGCCCTCCATACACCTTCCCCAAAAAACTAATGCATTTTATAAAATGTAATGTATTTTTAAGTATTAAAGGAAAGTCTCCTCAAATGTAATACTAAGGATTCTTTTCGTATTAAATATATATATAAGGACATATAATTTTATCTTGTTACAAGTTATCCAAATAGTAAATTCTATGTACTTAGTAATATTTTGGAGAAAAGCTCAATTATCATCTGATAGTTAAAACATTTTGTTCTATTTAGAGTGATTCTAGGTTAAATAGCTCTATCCGAAGTCTCTCATTTCATTTTCTCCCTAGAAATACACCAACAAGATCATTGATAATCTGAAGCCATTCATGGATTGCCCAAGAACATTTTGGAAATGCTGATTGTGTTTATGTACATACTAGAGGCCTGGTGCACGAATTCGTGCATGGGTGGGGTCCCTCGAACTGGCCAGCAATCAGGGCCATCTCGCCCAGTCCTGATGGGGGCCGATGGGGGCCAGCCAGCCGGGGAGGGGCCATGGGAGGGTTCCCGGGCATGTCCAGCTCTACTGGCCCAGTCCCCATTGGCCAGACCCCAGCAGCAAGCTAACCTACCAGTTGGAGTGTCTGCCCCCTGGTGGTCAGTGCACATCATAGCGACTGTTCGAGCTGTTGACCAAACGGTCAGACACTTAGCATATTATACTTTTATTATATAGGATAGACATCCGCATATACCTGTACACATATAATCCATATGTGATCTAAACAATGTTTTTCTTCCTCCTCCAGAAAACCTATAGGGACTTCCGATTGCAGGGTGTGTTGGAAGGCACACTGAACAGTAAGACCTACGACACTGTGCACAGGCGGTTAACAGTGGAGGAGGCTACAGCCTCTGTTTCAGAAGGAGGCGGACTTCAGGGCATTACCATGAAGGACAGTGACGAAGAAGAGGAGGCCTGAGGGTGTGCAGCTTGTAGAAGAGAGCAGGTCCTTGACATGGCTTTATTTTGTACCTGGTCCTTGTAGTTACAGTGTTTGACCAAATAAAAATGCTTGTCTTTCACTCCACATTTTCAAAAGTAAACCTGGAAGCAGAAATAAAGGGGAAAATGTCAAGTTTGCCAAGTTTTTTGTTTTGTTTTTAAGAAGATCAGCCTTTTTTGTGTTGCTTGACCCAATATGAGCTTTGGCTCTGTTTGTGACTAGAACTATTTTCTTAGTTGACTTTTTTTTTTCTGTAATCACATCAAAATAGTGTCCTGTGTATGAAGTGAGTATGTCTCATAATGCCACATTGTGAGAAGTCACTTCTGTTCACTCTGCCAGCTCTGCCGTACCCGTGTTAAAGTGCTGTGCACAGTTTATCATTTATGTGTAAGGTTTGTTTCATAATTAATTTGTCATTGTTGTGACGTCTGAGAAAACATTAACCTTGGTTCTTAGTACTCTGAATTGGCCTGCAGGTATATTCCTGGGCTTAAAGGACTGCCAAAGCCAAATAAAGGCTAGATTACCCAATGTCCTGTGTCTTGTTCCATTCTGAACATTTCTTTTTCAAATGTAAAAAAAATCCCAAAGTGTGGGTTAGTGAGTGTGCTGCCATCAACATACTTTATTCTCCTACTTGTAAGAGCTTGCAGGCAATAAAAACCCATTTAGTCATAAGCACTTCTGTATTCATTAGACTTGTATAGATTAAATGCAGTAAAAAATGTTCGCAGTATTACAAACATCATAATTTGGCTCTGTTTTGTTCCTTGCTTAATTTTTTGTCTCATTCACAATCAAGTGAGTAAAAAATGAACACTGCTTTTCACCTAGTAGGCACACACATTTGTTAAAAGACGTAGTACTAGGACAGCATATTTCCATAGCAAAGGTAATGTTGATTACATCTACACTAATAAAAGAGAAACATGGTAATTGGCGTACGACCGCTACCCTTCCCATTGGCTAATCAGGGCGATATGCAAATTAACTG
>NW_005370153.1:919194-922493 GCF_000412655.1 Myotis brandtii
TATAATCCATATGTGATCTAAACAATGTTTTTCTTCCTCCTCCAGAAAACCTATAGGGACTTCCGATTGCAGGGTGTGTTGGAAGGCACACTGAACAGTAAGACCTACGACACTGTGCACAGGCGGTTAACGGTGGAGGAGGCTACAGCCTCTGTTTCAGAAGGAGGCGGACTTCAGGGCATTACCATGAAGGACAGTGACGAAGAAGAGGAGGCCTGAGGGTGTGCAGCTTGTAGAAGAGAGCAGGTCCTTGACATGGCTTTATTTTGTACCTGGTCCTTGTAGTTACAGTGTTTGACCAAATAAAAATGCTTGTCTTTCACTCCACATTTTCAAAAGTAAACCTGGAAGCAGAAATAAAGGGGAAAATGTCAAGTTTGCCAAGTTTTTGTTTTGTTTTTAAGAAGATCGGCCTTTTTTGTGTTGCTTGACCCAATATGAGCTTTGGCTCTGTTTGTGACTAGAACTATTTTCTTAGTTGACTTTTTTTTTTCTGTAATCACATCAAAATAGTGTCCTGTGTATGAAGTGAGTATGTCTCATAATGCCACATTGTGAGAAGTCACTTCTGTTCACTCTGCCAGCTCTGCCGTACCCGTGTTAAAGTGCTGTGCACAGTTTATCATTTATGTGTAAGGTTTGTTTCATAATTAATTTGTCATTGTTGTGACGTCTGAGAAAACATTAACCTTGGTTCTTAGTACTCTCAATTGGCCTGCAGGTATATTCCTGGGCTTAAAGGACTGCCAAAGCCAAATAAAGGCTAGATTACCCAATGTCCTGTGTCTTGTTCCATTCTGAACATTTCTTTTTCAAATGTAAAAAAAATCCCAGAGTGTGGGTTAGTGAGTGTGCTGCCATCAACATACTTTATTCTCCTACTTGTAAGAGCTTGCAGGCAATAAAAACCCATTTAGTCATAAGCACTTCTGTATTTATTAGACTTGTATAGATTAAATGCAGTAAAAAATGTTCGCAGTATTACAAACATCATAATTTGGCTCTGTTTTGTTCCTTGCTTTATTTTTTGTCTCGTTCACAATCAAATGAGTAAAAAATTAACACTGCTTTGCACCTAGTAGGCACACACGTTTGTTAAAAGACTTAGTACTAGGACAGCATATTTCCATAGCAAAGGTAATGTTGATTCCATACTTAGATATTGTGTATTATTAGTTAACACTAGCAATTAATGGTAACTAATAATTAGTTAATACTAGGAATGCTGGTACTGTTAACTAGCAATTGACTTATTAATTAACAGTTATTTCTTCCCCCAAAGTATTTTCTTGCAACAATTTTGAAAGATAATTAACAGTAGTATGCTTTGTAATTCCCTATGAATTTTTATTTTTGTATTTTTTTCTAAAATATGTTGGCACGTTTGCTACTGCATTCATTCATACGTAATATTTCCATTAAGTAAGTTAATGCAAAATAAGTGGAGTTAACACTGAAATTTATGTAAACTTAAGTTCTGAAACTTTGGAAGTGAAACAACTTCTTGGATTTTTAAATTCATTCCACCATTGGTGTTACAAAGGATGACTTGGTACCCAGATTGGCCCACAACAATCTACTTCATCCAAGTTACCTATAATAATAAAAGCATAATATGCTAATTAGACTGGACATTCTTCCAGACGAAGCCGGGGCTGTGAGGAAAGCCCGGGGGTCCCGGGTGCCAGAGGGAAGCCGGTGCTGCCAGCAGGGGGAAGGAAGCTTATTCTTGCACAAATTTTGTGCACTAGGCCTCTAGTTACATAATATTGTTTTCACTCAACTTCTGGGTCCCAGGGGTAAAAGACCCTGTGGTACAAGGTCAACAGGAAAGGAGGTTTCTCCCCCTTTCTGGGTTAGAGACTAATACTGCCGCTCAGCAGTTTTGAAAGGGAGTTTGTCTTGGAATGCTGTCCTTCCCTCTCTCTCCACCCTCAGGCCCAGGACCACCCTTTCTTCAAGCCTCAGTGTCCAGTCATGCTCCCCTAAGTCCCCAAGCTTGGGGCTTGCTACACAGCCCGAATTGCTCTATGGTTAGAAACTACCCACCCTTGTTTCCCGTCCAATAACATGTCTATTTCCTTGGTACAGTTCATCTCAGTGCAATTGGCCCATTTTGTCCTAAAGTATGAATGACTGGTGACCTGCTCTTAACCATGAGTGCGTGTGGAATTAAGCAATAAAGGGGAAAGCGTGTGTTTCAGGGGAAAGTACTTGGGGCCTGCGGGAGGGCCTTGCTGCTGGCTTCACCCACTTAACCTCCCTAATGGCCCTCTTTGGTGGTCAGCCTCTCATAGCTTCTCTCTAGATTGGGGTGCTCCCTGCCCTTCGGTACCCAGATTTCTAAAAGCTCCCTTCCCATCCCAACCTCCGCTGACACCCCACAGCGAGGATAACAACAAAAGCAGGTATGAGGACACAGCCCAAGAAAGGTGTGTAAAGAGAAACTTATAAAACAACCCTGAAAAAGACGGAAAAGTTGCCTGTGGTTTCTTACCCAGAAATGCCCTTCCACATAACTGCAAATTGCTTGAAATGACTTCATAATTGTTCGTTGGTGTGTGTGACTGTTAGGTAAATATCCAAGCAACTGTCTATTAGAGGAAGCCACGTGTTATTTTTTTAGAGTATCATTTTTTAAAAGGAATTTAATCGGAAACCTAACAAGTCTTGCAGTGAAAGATGAAGTGAAAATCAGTTTTTAACCCCAAAGAAAGAGCTCTCCCCTCCTGAATGGCCTTAGGGCAGGGCAAAAAGGACATTCTCTGCACAGTTTGGTGAGTGTCGCTGGAAAAAATAATACCCGTCTCAAGTCCGGGTGCAGCGGGTTTGTTAAGTAACACGTCTGGAAGGGAGATTTCTCCAAACACTTGGAGAAAAATCATGAAAAGACTCGTTCCCGCCAAGGAAGGGAACCACAGAGCTTCGTGTCAACCTCGCGGCTCCGGGTGTGGGTCGTTCCGGCATTCACGGCTTTTCCACTTGAATTCCCTTTAGTTCTTGCTCATTGTCCCTCCCTCCGGAGAAAGGATTTCTTGCTACTTTTGCAGTAAACGCCCCTGCAGTGTCTCCGGGCTCCCACGCCGCCCCCAGGGTCGTAGCGGGACCGGCGCCGCCCTCCTCCGCCCGAGGCGGCCCTGGGTGAGGGGTCCTTGAGCCCTGGAAGGTGCGCTTGAATGGAAAAGAGGTCGCATGTCTCTCGCCACTCAGGGAACCGCCGGAACCTCTTCCCACTGCCCCCCCACAACCCCGCGAAAACCTGCGGCGACCCCAGGCGGGGGCCCTGGGCCCAAGGGTGC
>NW_005370153.1:923026-928958 GCF_000412655.1 Myotis brandtii
GCTGTGCCCGGGGGGAGGGGGGGGGCTGGGACCCCTTGCGCGGGGCTGGGTGGGTGCCCCACGGGAGGCTCTCCCCCCGCGTTGGCTATGAGGGGGGATGCGGGGCTGCCTAGAGCTACCCTTTGGTGCCGGTGAAGGGAGATACTCCAGGGAGCGAGCGGAGCAGGTACAGACGGGGAGCCGGGCTTCCAGGAGTCCCGAGCGGCCTTTGTCGGTGCAACACGCGACCATTTGAAGGGAGAAGTGGGCACCGAGTGTAAGCCTGTACTACGCCGGGAAGAGGAAGTGAGGAAGGAGAATTCCATGTTTTCCCACGTGAAGAAGACCCCGATTGAAAGAACTGCCCCCAAACCGCCATAGTGAGCGGGGAGCAAGGAAAGCCTGGGTTTGAATCCCAGCAGCTTCCTCTCCCCTGCGGCTGCGCTCTGTGGCCTTGGGCAAGTTCTCTCACCTCTGAACAGGGACGGCGGTTGCCAGGAGGAGAGGCGTATAGGAAGCTGTGGACATTATTAACTGTTCCTTTTCTGAAACATAGTTTTATTGATTTCAGAGAAGATGGGAGGGAGAGAGAGATAGAAACATCAAAGGACGAGAGAGAATCACTGATGGGCTGCCTCCTGCACGCCCCACACTGGGGATCGAGCCTGCAACCCGGGCATGTGCCCTGGCTGGGAATCAAACCGTGACCTCCTGGTTCATAGGTTGACACTCAACCACGGAGCCACGCCGCTGGCAACTGTTTCTTCAAGTAGGGCTGGGTCAGAAGGTATGAGGGAGGCCTTCACCCGTCTCACTGGCCACTCTCCCGGGTTGGCACAGGCCCTGCAGTCAGCCCCGCCCCTGGCCCCTGGCCCCCGGCGTGCCCATGGACTGGACTGGCTACAGGTCCAGCTCCCGGGTGATTTATATACAAGGCCAGCCTAGTGGGAGGAGAGGCGGAGGGGGAGGGGCAAGCCCACTCCTGTCTCCAGAGCAGCCGCTTGGCTGAGAGCAGCCCCTGGGGCTGCAGTTCAGAGAGAAGGCAGCTGGAGAGGCTTCATTGGTCCCCCTGAGGATGAGGACGGTCAGGGGCTCTGCAACCCGGCGGGTTTGACCCGGGAAGTGCCAGGCCACAAGCGAGGACTCTCAGGCCGTGGCCTGTGCCCAGTAGGTTTCGTTTGAGAGAGTTTCAGGGGCAGATCAGTCTTCATTGATGCTTTCCAAAATCTAAAGAGGCCTCCTGCATCTCAGACCAGAGATGCACACACAGCTTTTGGAAAATTCGAAGTGGAAGAGAGAGAGAGAGAGAGAGAGAGAGAGAGAGAGAGAGAGAGCGCTCCAAGAGGAAAGGCGCTGCGACAGCTGAGCCAAAACTCTTAGGGAGATGGCCAGCACTGAGTACTGAACTGGCAGCCCTTCTAGGCTGCGAGGCCAACGCCAATAACTGAAGGCCTTGTGGGGGGGAGGTTGCTCCTTGGTCACAACCCAGCACCTCCGTGGAGAGGCAGACGCACTCCCTGACGGTGCTGGAGCCAGACATGTCTTGGCCTGGGGGAGGCAGAAACTGATCACTGATCCCTTGCAAGGGGCATACAATACTTTCTCCATCATTCCTTTAAGGTCGCCCGCCTGCAGCTCTGAGTTCCAGATGCAGGGGGCAGGATTTCACCCCTGCCCCTGACGGTGGAATGCCAAGAGGCCTTTAAGCTCCCAGTACTTTACAACTCCACATTAACGGTGGATGTACTGGTATGCCTATTTGTGGGCAATACAAAAAACGAGCAAATAAACATATCCTAGACTTGTCAGCATTCTCCTTCCACATTGTCCATCCCCAGGGTCAGTGGTTCTCCATCGGAGAGGGAGAGAAGAGTTGATTCAAACTCAAGGACCACCAGGCAGATTAGTTCCTCTTTCCCTAGCCCTGGCACAGGCTTGAGTAAGGAGCTCCTACACATGGCCTGTACCTTTGCAAACATTGAAAGTGCTGCGTCAAATTACTGCCAACTCTGCTTTAAATCAATTCTGGTTTGCCTTTTAACACCACCTGTTTCCTGACACCCAACAAGTAATATCTCTCTAGGGTGTGATTGGCAGGAAAACAATTAAAGTGCTGAGGTTTGGTGTTTAGGGCATTTCCTTGAAATTCCAAGGAAGCACACCCATTTGTTACTTTGGGAAGAGATTTTGGGAGGGATGTGGAAAAGGTTCATGAAAGAGGGGCTATGTAGTAAAAAGTCAGAATCTAAAACAGGGGTCCTCAAACTTTTTAAACAGGGGGCCAGTTCACTGTCCCTCAGACCGTTGGAGGGCCGGACTATAGTTTAAAAAAAACTATGAACAAATTCCTATGCACACTGCACATATCTTATTTTGAAGTAGAAAAACAAAACGTGAACAAATACAATATTTGTATTTGCATGTGGCCCACGGGCCGTAGTTTGAGGACCCCTGATTTAAAAGAACTGGATTTCAAAAAGTGGAAAGTGAAACATGAGAAAGGCCAGGATAGTCACAGATTGTGGCAAGGGAGGGCTTTTGCTAGGCCCTACCCACCCCCACCCTCACACACACACACACACACACACACCCCAAAGCTGGGTCATAATTTTTAAAAACACATGACAGAGTTGCTGTATTGAAGAAGCTCATTCATTGTCACTCACTCAAACTGCCCAGTTTTTTGTTACATTGTGTAATTAATTGCTAGGTGAGTTATTTCAGATCATTAGGAGAGTGTATCAAAAAATGGTTAATTTTAAAAATGCATCACTGCTTCTAAAGAGATGAAATCTGCGTTAATCAAACTGGGATCTTCGAAAGGCTTTTATAAAAGGTTAATTCAATTCGTGAATCTACGGAAGAAAGTGTCCCCTGGGGAACGCAGGACTGAATGTGGGAGAGCAGGGCCCCAAGGTATGATAAAGGAAGTCCTCCAGGTTGTAAGAAAAACTTAGCAAATGTGGTTTCGTATGTGTATTTTAACATTTCCTTGCAGATAACCAGAAATCAAATCACTGAGAAGGGGTGTTTTTTAAATACAGTTGTCTGAAAAATATTTTGGAAAAGTTTCTAGCTTAAGGTTTTGACAAGGTGTTAGATGACTTTTTATATGTAGTTTTATTTTTAAATGTCTTTTAAATCCCCAAGCCTCTCAAGAATAAAGGGGGCTTTGATTTAGTCCCATTTACAGACAAGCTATTGAAGGCAAAGGGGAACTCCACTAGCCTTTCTGCCCACCGGTTGTGTGGCTCTCCGGCGCTGAAACACCCTGCTATCAACATGTCCAGGACAAACTGAGGGTAGGAGTACTTGGGAAGAACTTTCTTAGAAAGCAGGAAAGTTTGTTCTTGATTTGAACACATAGTTGAAGAATCCAGCTTTAAAGGGATGGTCCGGTTAGGAGGAAAGGGGATTATATTTTACCCTTTAAGGGGAGAGTTGGGGGTCACATGGGGGCAGAATTCACTGCGTACTTGGGGGGGAAAATGGACGCTTCCTCCTCTTAAGTTCCTGCCCATACACGTTTACTTAAAAGCTCTAAACATGAATGTAAAACAACCACTGCAAACTACCCGTGGGCTGGAGTGAGTGTTAGTATGGCCAATTTTGCACATGGGTTTTGCAGAGAAAAAGGAAGCCTGAATAATAGTCAGAGGCAGAGGGAGGAGAAAGAGGAAGAAAGGCCTTCGGTTACCCATCTCCAGGGACCACCACCCTCCACCAAAACTAGAGGGGAGGGCTCCGGTTGCTCACCCAGGTCTGGGGCTAGACCCACTTGGCAGAGGCCCAACCTAAGACCAAAGCGTACTTGCACCGCTGTGGCCCTCCAGGCTAATATAAGGAGACACTGGGTCCCACAGACCTTGTCCCTGGATTTCCTCTCCCCCGAGTTCCAAAGAAAGTCCTTAAGAGAACACGGCAAGTAGGGCTCCAGAATTCGAATTTACTAGTGGGGTCTGAGTTCCAATGCAGGGAGGAAAATCTAATCATAAATAGTCAGCAACAGCAATCACGTGGGTTCTGTAGCTGCTACGTTTCACTTCCCCTTCCTGTATGTGAGTTAGTTGGTTAGAGCTCAGTCCATAGGGCTGTCTCTCTTTCTGTGGGCGTGGCCCCTCGCTTATTTGGGGAAATAGTAAATTGGAATTTTCTATTAATATCAAAGGGTGATGGCTTTGCTTTTCAAATAAAGCGTTTACGTCAGTCAAATAAACAGGGAACAGGTCCTTTGGGGAGCGAGGCACCCCAATTATTATCATGCTCCCCACCTTTGGCACCCAGTTTATCGTTTTCATTCCTAAAGCTCCTTTGCCATTAGTAAGAAATCAGCATCAGCGTGATTAAAGGCAACTTCTCTGTCTCTGCCTTTTTTCTCCCCTTCTCCCTCTCCTTTCTACTGGGGTGTGAGAGCTCGGTTATTCTCCGTCATGAGTAAAAGGCTCTGGAAATCAGCTCATGTGCCAACACTGGGAACATATCCAGGCCCGTGGTGCGAAAATGGAAAAAGTGCTGTTGAATTATTATTTTTGTCCTTTAGGTTTACATCTACCCCTGTATTATGTAAATTTCTGAGAAACTGTGAATCACAGGGTTAGGTAGAGGAGTCCCCCCCGCCCCCCGCCCCCCCTGCAACAAAAAAAAGTTCAGTCTTTGCATGATTCACAGCCTCCTTTCTCCCTCCGGCTTTTCCCCAGAAGCAGCTACGCTCCCCAGCCTTGACCTTGCGGCTCGCCAGGGCCTATGGCCCTCGTGGGCCCGAGAGAGAGAGAGAGAGAGAGAGAGAGAGAGAGAGAGAGAGAGCTGGGTTTGTAACATCAGGCGGCCCCACCAGGTCGCCAGGTTCCGCGGGATGTCATTCCGGGTTCCCCGTCGCCAACGTCAACACCAACACGGGGGCGCTGAACGCCTGGCGGGGTTCCCTCTTCGAGACTAAAGAGGGACCCCTCTAAGGGCGCCGCCGCCCACGGTTCGCGGAATTCAAAGAATTGACCGAACGTAAAGGGGGACGAAAAATGATTTCCAAATGAACCCATACTAAGGAAGCAATCACTCGACTTGGAGTACAAGTCGCTGATTCCCTAACGCGGGATCCGACCTCTTCTCAGCGTGATATCCAGGCTCAGCTCAGGAAACCCGTCCGGCGCCTGTAGGATCTGGTCTGAGGCTGAGGGAGAGGGAGGACGGAATGGAGGGTAGGGGGTGGGGGATGGGGGCGGGGACAGCAGGGAAGCGTACACCCCCACCAAGAAAGGGGGGGCGGCCCGTGTCTGGGCATCTTCTCCGCTCAGGACCTGGGAACCGGCTGGCGGAGGCCCCGGGTTATTGCGCCCGGTGGCCAGCCACCCCTGCCCCTCGTTGGCTGGACCGGGAGATCGGGGCCGGATGAGAGGGCAGCTTGGCGGGTGGGGCCGAGAGGGGAAGGTGGAACGAAACTGTCAAACAGAAGAATCCAGTTTAGAAAATCTCGCTTTCCCAGGGGCCATCAGGAAGCACCAACTAATTCTAAGCACAGGTCCGACGGCGCGGGAGGATTCTGGGGGCGGGGGCCGGGGTGGGGCACAAAATCACAGTCCCTGACAATGGACATGAAAGGTTTAAGGAGGCGATGCTCAGAGGTGCCTCCTGCCCCCGTTTAAAATGGGCTTAAGGAAGTGTTTTCCGGGAAACTCAAAGTGACAGGCAAAACGAATGGGAAGATGCTCAGGTTCCCTCCGGGGCGAGCCGCGGCGTCGGGCCTGTGTTCTCGCCCCTGCCGTCTAGATGGCCGGGCCCTTCAGTTACAGCCCGAGCCGTCACAGCAAGTCTGCTAGTGACTGTTCTGTTCGCAAACTTTTCCATCAGGACTTCCCGGCCACCTGCGACTTGATCTCTAAACCCGATCCCGCACCCCCTCCCCAAACGCTTCGGCATTTCCCCTCCTCCCATCCGGGCGGGGGGGGGAGGGCGGGCT